>NC_056523.1:305165634-305171259 GCF_019175285.1 Sceloporus undulatus | reverse complement strand
GTTAAGAACCATGTCTTAACACCATCCAATAACACAAGCATGCATATCCTGTGGCAGCAAATTCCATTGTTTAACAACAAAATGTGTGAATCCCTTTTATTAGTCCTCCGTCTCACACTATATACTTTCCCCAGATGCTTCTGGAAGCTTTATACATTGTTCATGAAACATACCACCACCATGAACACCACTGTGAACAGTGTCGATAGCAGCTGTATCTGGGTTCTAAGGAAGCAACTAGAGTTTACTAGACACTGCTCCACTGCTGCACCTGTTCTTTGAAATAAGATGAGCCAAAGCCTTGTTTCCCAGAAATAACAAATTCTACATTCCTTGGGCAGGAGCTTAAAATACATTCCACATGTTCCTGCTCAAGTTGTTTTGCTCCAGAACTCCAAAGATAGGAACAGAGCGTGCAGAGTGCCAAACTTATACAACAGAAGAGCTGCTGAAAGAAAAAAAAAACAGTGAATAGGAAAGAAGTCCAACCCCAACCACCTCTCCCAATCTTGTTTCAGTAGGTCAGTCACTGTGTGGCATCACTTGAACTGGAAGATGTCTTGTTTTATCCTGGCATTACACTAACACTCCTCTTTCTTATTTGTAGGAAACAGGAATGATTGTGCTGCTAAAGATGAGAAGAGGAGATATGCCTCAGGTTGACAAAAGCATCTGTCCTATATGTTTAGTTTAAGTCTTTGATGTATTTAAAAATTCAGGGAAGTCCTTTCTCTCATCTTTCCCCATCACCAAAGGTACAAGTTCAAAGACTTGCAAAGAGGTTAAATGTAACTTCATTACTGCTTTGAACTGAAACAAGACAAAACATCAAATATAACTATTTATCAGCAGCGGGTTCACATCTGAGTCAAAGCAAAGCAGCCTATTAATTTAATTAACAGTACAATGATTAGTATATGCTATTTCATCTAGCACTCTCAAAAAAGCCAGGAGTCCCATCTTTCACCATCCCTAAAGGAAGGTCAATCAATCAATCAATAAAATGCATGTAGGAGATATTGAAACTGAAGATGTGCCCCCAGCTTTCAAATGCTTTTCAAACATTTTCAAACTTTATAGCTAGAAGCCTATTTATATAGGAAATCTACTGAATTTTCTATTAGATTTAAACTGAATTTTGGTGTGTTTATACTTTAAACTGAAATTTAAAATATGTGTGAGAAAGGGGAATCCAGCAATCAGCAATTGTCATCACCATCATCACCACCATCAACATTTAGGTAGCAGTGCACAGGGTTGGCTCAAAACATTTTGGTTTTGAGTCAGAACAATAAGAGTCTAATTTGTCCAAGTCAAGTTGTAATATGAACATCTAGGGCAATCTAATCATGACTGCATCTGATACAACAGAAGGAGTTTGTGGCCATATGTATCAAACCATATCAGATCTTCCATGGAAATAATAGCATCCAAAATTTCATCCATAATTTGATCTCCTCACTCGGTATTTGCAAGGATGCATCTGGTCATTCATACACAAGTGTCATTATTCTGTAATAAGGGTATAATGCTTTGTTAATTTTAGCAAGGAGTACTTTTAGCAATTTTCTTCCCACTACAAGAAAGTCTTGAAAAACTATCCCCCCTCCAGACTTATTCTATGCAAAAATTCACATATGATATTTTTGCACAGTGAATTTCTGGACAGAAAGCAACCTTTTCTCTGCGTGTAGCAGGATTTTCTGCAAAGAAAATATTATTTCTGTGTTTGAGAAACATGTTATCATATGTTTTTCAATAATTTTTCAAAACTCACAAAAGAACAAAATACCGTAGCACACAACACAACACAAGCCAGCACTGGAACCATGCGATATTTCTTCTCCCAGATTAAGTGAGACCATGTCCTGCATCTATGAAAGTAAGCTAAAACATTACATCTACGTCACAAAAGGATTACACCTTTGTTATAAGAAAAATGATTTAATTATTAGTTGAGCCAACACAAAGTTGTGGTTTGAGCATTAGACTACTCTGGAGATCAGGGTTTAAATTTGTACTCAGCCATGGAAACCCACCACCTTGGGTAAGTCACACTCTCTCAGCCTCAGAGAAAGGCAAAGGCAATCCCCTTCTGAACAAATCTTGCCAAGAAAACCCCTTGCAATGGCTTTAGCCATAAGTGGGAAATGACTTGAAGGCACATAACAGCAATAAGAAATTAATTATATAAAATTATAAAGCTCTGGTAAAGAGAAGAGGCATAGAATCTTGGTTTTTATTAAGAAGGTATCAGATGTAATCCTCAATATCTCAGTATCTCAAATTATATTAAACATTTGTTTGTGGGCTGCCAGGGGATGAGTCTCAAAAAATAATTCGTTTATTATGTGTGTATGAAGGCACAACCAAATGTGCATGTGCATGGGTGCACACTGCATGTGTGTCTGCATGTAAGAACTGGATACTCCATACAATCTTTTGATAGAATGAGATGTAATCTTACTGTCTCTAGTCCCAAGCCTGGTGTTGGGTATACCATTGACCATATCTTTTGGGCATCCACACATTGGATGAAATGCAAGAAAAAAGCCCCAAAATGAGACTGTAAATGTGAAATATCTATAAGTGAGAAACATATTTTGTATCATTAGTTAGACTGACTTTAAGACAGAAAAATGTTTATTGATTAGGGAAATCCAGGAGCAACTGTGGAGCAGGGGACAAAAGTGAGCTGAAAGTTACTTAGTAACTCAGGCCCTGTACAGACCAGCAGTTTATGCCTGCCTGTACGTGGACTAGGGTTTGGTGTCCACACGGCCAAGAACCCTAGTCTGCTGCCCAGGCACCATCATGGCCCACGTCAGTTTATATGTGATGAGGGTGGCACGGATCTCAAACAGCGCTGGCTGGAAGGGGCATCATCATGGTGTGCGAGCACCACTATGGTGCCCCTTCCAGGAAGTTGGTTACAGCAGCTTCTTTTTGCTCTCAAGAGGGAGTGGATCATTGCCGTGGTGTCTGGTTGCTGTGGAAACAATCCGGGGCTAAAAGGGGTGGCGTTTAGCCACCCATCTGTTGAGCCCCTCAGTAACCACATAGATATCAGTGTATGAGAGGATTCCCTTCCCCATTTTTACTACTTGTTAAAAATCATGTAGCTCCCCAGATATTATTTTATTGCAGCTCCTAGTATTCTTCACTATTGAATATGCTGGCTACAGCTGCTATGACCAACAGTCCAACAACACCTGCACAGTTCCTGACCATGTTCTAAACCTTTGTGAAAGATTAAAATAGCTCAAAGAACTATGAAGTCCGAAACAGTAATGGCATATGAAGAAACGAATACTAACTAGATGCAAAGCTTGAATTAGAATCACAGGAAATCTTCTTATTTGCAATGAAGCTTTTACTGCATGCACCCATGACAAAACCCCTGCCCCAGATCTTGAACTTGAGCAAGTTTTGTGATTGTTCTAGTACAACAATATTTGATCTGAAATTCCCCATGCAAATTATAAATGGCTGCCCCAGAGGGCAGACAAGCAACTCTAAAGCAAGAGCTGTTGCTGTGATCACAAGTATGTCACACACCATAAGCCTAACGATCACCCGCTGACAGATTAAAGTGCCTCTGCTCTCAAGAGCTTTTGAGCATTTGCCACCTTCTCTATCTGTCAGAGTTATGTGAACCGCCAGGTACTTCATCAACTCCAAAGGTTAACTCTAATGCAATGGAGTTCTGGTGTCAAGAAAAAAAAAGGGGGGGGGGAGAGAGATTTATGATGACAGCAGCAGTCACAGTGTGTGGGGCCACATTATACAGGGCAGGATTATGACAGGCTTTCCCAGCAACTTCCTTTTCACAGAAGTTGCTGAGCAAAATAGTGTCTATAGTTTCATGTCATTCAGCAGAGATGTGGATGATGGCATATATTTCTGCTCATAACCTCTCTTCCAAAGATGACACTAAAGGTAAAAGGTTGTATAGATGAAGTGGAGAGGAGTCCTGAACAATAATGGCATATGAAGAAACAAATACTAACTATATACAAAGTTTGAATTATAATCATAGGAAACCATCTCATTAGCAATGTACTTATTGATCTGACCAATTCAGTGATTAATTTCTAACATTTGCATTTTTCACACACTGAAATCGCCAACCAGAGATAATATTTAAGTCTGAAGAGTCTGGTAGTATGATCCTGCACTGTGATGTATGAAAAAACACTGATAAACCAAAACAATGGTGAAGGGAGAAGCAATATCAAAGAAGGCTACAAAGAAAAATGAAATGAAATGCAAGTTCCAGTGCAAAACATTTCCAGCCAAATAACCTGTGAATGACAAATTTGTATTCTCGCACCCAAATATAACAATTTGCTACTGATTTGCAAAGGTGACCATGTTGTTTAATATACAATACATGCAAAATAGCACTGGCATCATCAGGAACCCAATATCAACATTTTGTGTTGTACTGGGGTTTTGGTATAATTCCCTCCCCCAAGTTATTGAAATAAATAATGTGGGAACATCATAGGCAACTAGCAGGGATGGACAACTTCTAGGGTGAGTGGCTCAGCAGCATTCTCTGAAGGTACCAGCAACCACCCAAACCCTAGCTAATACTGAATTTGGTGTCACAAATGTCCTGTTTTCAGATTGAACTTTTTGATGTTTCACCTTGTTTTAAAAGCAAAATATGACAAAGGAACTGCTTTCTCTGTTCACTACTTTCTCTGCCAGCTGGGCTGTCTCTTCCTTTCTCACACAGAAGCTATAAAATCCAACTGCACCTTGAAAGTACAGAAAGTGCAGCAGCTGAATCATCTTTCTTCTCAGACATCACAGGTATCAAATGTGTTTTGGTGACCCATGCAGGAGTTCAGACAGACCCTTTCATGTGTTGAAATAACATGAATATGCCCCCCCAGCATGTTCAGTGGATGTACCATCCACTAGCTTTACTTCAGTAAGCATGAGAAGGGTCCTACACATTGACTAAGATCCTAGATGAAATGTGAGGAGTACTATGCTCAACACATGAACTTCATGCCTCCCTCCCCAGCTCAGCCACCTGTCAGGCCCTGAGTGCCCTGTTATGCCTGTTTACTATAGGGAGGAAGGTGGACGAGGAGACCACACAGCTCCCCTACTAGCTGCAGTTCTTCAGTCATGGGAAGAAAAATTACGTCATTTGCCCAGATGGATTTACCTTTTATCCTAGGTAGCAGGGCTGCTGCTGGTATGGGCACTGCCTGGTTGCTTTCCTCTTCCTTCCCCCAAAAGTAAATGACCACAGCAGTATTCCTGGTGTTTTGGGGAATGGTACATGATGAGCTAGTGAATAAGTTGTTTGTGCCAAATCCAGAAGCAGACATATGCACATATAACTTCAAGTTACACAACACAAGCATATACAATTTACAACTATTATTATTATTATTGTTGTTGTTGTTGTTGTTGTTGTTGTTGTTGTTGCATGTAAAACTCCCAGATACTTGGTCCACGATTTAGTCTAGTTTGAAGAAACTTCATATATGGACATTGTATGGGGTCAATTAATGTGCTTCAGGGGGTCCATGAACCAAATGCAAATAATAATAATAATAATAATAATAATAATAATAATAATAATAATAATAATAATAATAG
>NC_056523.1:305132815-305165624 GCF_019175285.1 Sceloporus undulatus | reverse complement strand
ATTTCTCTCTCTTTGATCTCCACATTGTTTTGATTTTTTTTCTCTTAAGTGGGTTTTAAGTTGAAGACATAGGCTGCTGCCACACTGCAGAATTAATGCAGTTGGACACCGATTTAACTGTCATGGCTCCATCCTATGGAATCTTGGGATTGGTAGTTTGTTGTGGAATGAGAGTGCTCTTGACAGAAAAGACTACATATCTCATCAACCTACAAATCCCAGAATTCCGTAATATTGAGCCATGGTAATTAATGCAGTGTCAAACTGCATTAATTCTTCAGTGATGATGCAGCTTTTGTCTTTGCAAATATTCACTGAATTTGTTCCTTTTCAAATTACCAATGCAATAAAAGAAATGTACAATTTGTTTATATGCACTTCTATGCATATTTGTGTGGAGAGACATCATCACTTTCAACAGTCCCAAAATGGCTCATGCCTTAGCATGCTTGCTGAATGTTCAGCAGAGAGGTATATTGGAGGCTGGTGTAATCATGTTTTTTCCTCATTCCTGGAAGGATGTTTGATTGAAAATGTCTACAATCTTGCCCTCTGCTTGCAAATGGGCGAGATTCACTTCTTTGACATCAGATGAAGACCTTTTAATTCACCCAGGATCTTAATTTGTTTTAGTGTGATTAATAGCTTTATCCTGGCTTTGTCCTCTTTCCCCCATTTTTGATTTTTTAAATGAATTTTTTTTAAAAAAATTGCTCTTAATTGCTCTGTGAAGGTTTCTTTTTAAGTATAAATTAAACAGAAATGTTTAATTAGAGCAAAGCAACCAAGAAATAGTACTTGTGTTTGCCTGTTCTATCTTGAACCAGTCTTCAAATGAATTTTAGAAATGGATTTTATCTTCTGAACTTTTTTTAAAGAAGGCATTCTTGCCATACAACATGGCAGGGCATATGATGGCAGTTTAAGGCTGCATCAGTGTAAGATAAGGACCTGAACTGTTGACAGATCTGTGTTAGGACCTACATGATTTTAGGATTCATTCTGTTGGAGTCAAGTTAAATAATCTGTAGATTAAGGTAAGAAATTATGTGTCAAGGCACAGCTTGATCCTATTATATCTGTCACCTTCTGACACAATTCATTTGATAATGAGTGAGAAAGAACTAAAAACAGTGGAGGAAATAATGGGTAGAAGGATGCCAATGACCTGATGTCAAGTGGACAGCAAAACCTAAATAGTGATGGAGACCAAGAAGAAAATGAAGACTTAAAAAGAGATAAAGATGCATTCAGACAAACATGTGTTCTTATTGTTAAGGGCACATTCAGAATATGTTGAAAACAATATCCAAAATGCAATGTATATTGTAAAACCTGACATAGGGCCAAAACAGATGGCCCTGATCAGGCTGGGACCACAGTGACTTCATGGCCTGCTCCTGAAGTGGGCTGCCACCATGGTTCCAAATGAGGCACTGGCATGAGCAGATGACATTTGCCTGGCTCTTTCCGCCTAAGTGCAGCCTTGGAGCAGCTTCTGGCTACTTTGAGGGCATGTGTCATCTGAATGCCATGCCCCTGAAGCAGCCAGAAGCTGCTTCTTTTGGCTCATCTGTTTCAGGCCTTGGTTACCAATATGTGGATGCCAGGGATGAGGCAGTGTGTTGCTTCATACTTCCTGATGGTTCCTGCTCCGAGTTGGAACAACTAAAAAAACATGGACTTCCCATTCATGGTTTCTTTGTTCTGATATCCAAATCTGGCTATCTACTTTTTGATCTGATTACCTTGTCTCTTTGAAAAGGAAAAAAAAATGCTGCCTTCATAAGGCAGTATGCAACTCATGCAGACTGCAGTTCATTAAGCCATAATACTTGACTTATCTTCGTGTTAATGCTTTTATTGTTTGGGGCTGAATGTTGATTACTGTTAACCTTATATTGCCTGTTGAGAGTATGGTGGCATATCAAGATTTGTTTGTGAAAACCCAATGTGTGAGAACAATTTAGCAGTTACTGGATCGGGAACAATATTTTACAAAATTCAAGATCAGGATTAGACTAAGCAGAAGTTCCAAACCTTAGAGTCCTGTAAAATACCAAATTTCGAGCTGAACATTCCAGTCTACTGAGACATTTGTTTTTTATTTGGACCCCTCCCTATTTTGAATTGCATTTGGCACAGTAAGTTTTCAGCAACTGTCTCATTCAGCAGCTCTTGTTCACTCTTTTGGGATATAAAAACTCATGAAGAGAGAGCAGAAGAACAGTTAGGAGGCCACTGTAAAGTTGACAAAAGTTGACTGATAAGTAAATACCACCTACTTTAAAACTCTCAAGTAGAAAAGCAAGTTATTTCACCACTCAATACAGTGTTCAACTGCTTATTACATGTATTTTACCTAACAAATATGAACCAGGTCTTAGTGTTTTGATACAGTAATGGTTAGAGACACATTTCTCTTAGCATTCTACTTGTCTGGCTCCTTCCGCCTAAGTGCAGCCTTGGAGCAGCTTCTGGCTACTTTGAGGGCACGTGTCATCTGACACAGTGTCTGAACAATGCAGGGAAAACACTTGGAGACAAAAATCCACAGCAGCATACATGAAGATACTGTAGACATAGCTAAGGCTTCTCTGTAATTTTTGCTGTAGACAGTGGACAAGAACAGTACCAGGGCATTTTGTTAAGTCAATTTCCCGCTTAGTCTGATAGACTGATTAAAGTTTCACTGTTCCATTCCATGCTAAGCCCCACTAAAATTTTATTGCTTCCTGTGCTTCTGGAACATTAATTAGTTTACATTTTCAAAGCTTTTGCAAATGTAAAGTGTAAATGCTTGATATAATTAGCCTGTTGAATGGATATGGCTTGCCAAATAGTCATACATTCTTAAAAACTTAATAGAGAGCTCCCCAAAGATTATATATCTAAGGGCAGAAGAAGGGTACATATTAAAGGATGTTAAATACTTCCCTGTAAACAAAAGGGTTTTGCATGGAAGAATAAATGCTGTGATCTTTCCTTTACATGCAGAATTGAGTCATTATATGGTTCCCATACTCACTGCCCCTAACCATTTCTGAACTATAAATGAACTAATGTATATTAAGAACCTGAATAATATTTTTCCTCATTAGGCATTTTGTTTCTCAATATACAGAAGATGCTTCAAATACACATTGCTCTAATATAGGACACTAGACCAGAAAACACATAATGATGAAAAGAGGAAGAGGTGACCCATTGTCTCCAGTGTATTACATATTTATATTCCTAGTTCATCTTGACACTTGAAAAACACTTGAAAAAACAAGACAAAAATTTAATACAACACAACATATCAAACCTAAATGTCCTCACATTAGTGTAATCATGGCCAATGGTTCCTGTAATGGTTTGACCCAAAGGCTCAGGAAAGGAAACCATCATTTGCTATCAGAGATGTAAATATCCAAATATTCTACAAACCTTTGTATGAAGAAAAAAAAGAAAGAAAAGTGCTTCCTTAGGGTATTCACTGCACCTTTAGTTTTTCCTGGCTTCTGGTTACCCCCATAACCCATTGGAGTGAGAGTGGATGAAGACATTTTGATACTGGTTGCCCCTATTTTAAGCATGGGGGAATGTTACTCCTCAGTGGCAAGATCAAACACCCCATCATTCTGGGACATTCCTGTACCTTGGAGACTAGTAGCAGACTCAGCTTCCCAAAGCAGCCTGACCACTATCCCCACCTTCCTGCTTTCTTACCATCCCTCTGTTCCATGGGTGACACTGAGGCAAGGCAGAGAAAGCGGTCTCAAACTGGGTTACTTCTGCAGTGTGTTTTGGACCATAGAGTTGGAAGGAGCCTCATGGTCCATCAAGTCCAACTTCCTGCTCAGTGCAGGATCTGCAGCTAAAGCATCCCCAGCAGGTAGCTGTCTAGCCTCTTTCTGAAGACATCCAGAGAGGGAGACCTCATCACTTCTCTAGGCAATTAGTTTCATTTGCCAACCTTTCTTACCACAGAGAAGTTCCTTCTAATGTACTCAGGACAAGAGGCTACTGTTAGGACATAATCCTGAGAAATGGAATAGTTATCAATTTGAAAGAGTATCAGGCAATATTGTGTTTTTTCACTGCTTTTAACTTTTAAATTGAACCTATCATACATATAGCAGGATTAAATTCAGAGGAAAGAGGTATGCAGATTGGTGGAAGAAGCATCAGCAATTTAAGATATGCAGATAGTGCCATACTAGCAGCAGAAAATATCAAAGATGATTCCTAAAGAAAATCAAGGAAGAAAGCACAAAGGCATTTAAATCAATGACACTAAAAGATTTAACTAGCTTTAAAGTAGACAATGAAGACATTGAAATAGTTCAAGATTTTGCATACCTTCACTCAGTCATTAATCAGAATGGAGAGTGAAGTAAAAAAAATCAGAAGATTAGCACTTGGACGAGCAGCTATAAGGAACTAGACAAGATCCCAATGTGTAAAGTTATGTCATGGAATACTAAAGTTAAGATTGCCCATGCCCTCGTCTTTCCCATTTCTATGTATGGTTCTCAAAGCTGGACAGTGAAGAAAGATGATAGAAGAAAATAAACTCATTTGAAATATGGTGCTTGAGAAGAGTTCTACAGATACTGCAGCTTGATAAAAAGACAAATAAATGGGCCACAAAGCAATCAAACCTGAACTCTCTCTGGAAACCAAGATAACTAAACTGAGACTGTTGTACTTTTGCCATATTGTGAGTAGACATGATGCACTAGAAAAGGCAACAATGCTTTATAAGGTGGAAGGCACTAGAAAAGGAAGGAAACTGAATTCCAGATGGGCAGACTCAATGAAGCAAGACATGGCCTGAGTCTGAAAAACCTGAGCAGGGCTGTTGATACAGTGGGCCCTCCCCTCCAGATCCCTCTGGATAAGGATAAATCTGCATTTGCTGGAACCCCATTACAAGTAATGGAGCTTGTGTTTGTGGAGTGCAGCCATGCAGCGGTGCACACATGCCACGAGCACATGCCCCATTACTTCTTCCAGGGTGTGTGAGGGGGTTTTCTGATGCGGCTTTCAGCATATGCCGTGCCCACATAAAACATGGGCAACTGTATTAGCATGATCTGGAGATCTTTCATTCATAGGGTCATCCTAAGATGCAGGTGATGGTTCATATTCAATTTATAATCAACAATAATCCAATTAATCCATGATAAATTGCATGTTGTTCTGGTGAGTCATGTATTCCCACATCTTACACCTTTGTATTTGGTTTCTGTGGCCTTTGTGGTAGAATTTTGCATTTGTCTGTACTGAATTTCATTTTATTAATTTCTGCCCATGTTTCTACTTTATCTAGATCCGATTGAATTGTGTTCCTGTATTCCAGTATGTTAGCCACACCTCCCAGTTTTGTGTCATCTGAAAAACTATAAGGATTCCCTCCACACTTGTCATCTAAGCAAGTAATTGATACAAATGTTGAAAAATAATAGATAGAACTGTAAGGCACTCCACTTGAAACCTCCTTCCAGTTTGAAATGCAGCTGTTGATGATAATGCATTGACCATGGTTTTAAAACCAGTTATGGATCCATCTGACAATGTTCTCATCTATTTCATATTTAATCAGTTTGTTAATCAAAATATCATTGGGGACCTTATCAAATGCTTTGTTGAAATCCATATAAACTATGTCCACAGCATTCCAACCATCTACTAAACTGTGGCCTAGTCAAAAAAAAATATAAGATTAGTTTAGCAGGATTTGTTCTTGGCAAACCCATGCTAGTCCTATTGCACTGACATTAAGATACTTAAGACAGACTCATCAAGATCCTGGAAGGACACATTTCTCTTTTGGGGGCAAAAACTGAAGTAATTGGTATTGAGCAGTTCTGCCTTTTCATTGTAATCTGTTTCGGAGCAACTGATCAAAGGTTATTCAGCTGCTCAGTCAAACTTTCTTGTCATATTTGAAGAATGGCTAAATATGTCAGTTTTACTTTTTCCTAGATTCTGCTTGTTCGTACTTCAAGCTGCTTCTATCCAGTGATTAAGACATTCAAGAATGTCAACAAAGTCTCCAATAATAATAAATAAATTGAATTGAATGTTTCTATCTTGTCATATAGACACAAAAATATGGATGACATCAAAAACAAGGAAAAAGAAAGAAAAGAAAAAGAGGAGGAGGAGGAGCTGGCAGTCTTAATTCAGCAACGTAATTTGAATATGCAAAAATATTTAAACTTTCGACTTAGCTGGACAAATATGTCAAGTTCCATTTCTTCTCGTTAGATTTTTAAAATATCAAGTTCTTTCTATCCCAAATATGGACAAAGTCAGGAAAATCTTTGTAAAAATTAGGTGAAATCAAATTCTCATAAATCCCTGTCATATTCTTTTGTGGTTACAGGAACTCATAGGTCACTGAAATCACATTTTGATGAGTTGATGCAGAAGACACTTACATGGTTTAATGAGGAGGAAGTCATAAAGCAGCTAAGGTTGAATACAAAATATATGATGGTTAAGCTCCAGGGCTACTGGCTATGCTTCTGCTTGCTTTTAGTCACACCATATCCACTCTGTAGACACATGTAACATATTAACAGTCCAATAATTAGTACACATTCCTATCTGATGTTTAGAAGTTCACTCCCAGATGCTACTTTGGTCCAATCCTGATTTCATTACCTTTGACGATTCACTGCACTTTGTAATACCAGTCTCCATCGCTATTCATCAGACTCTGTAGTGCTTGGTTAGACAGATGTTAAGATGAAACAGCTTCATAGCTAGAACACACTGATCTTCAACTAATGGGAGTCCTGACCCACAGTTAGGTTCAGACCCTACCAAAAGTCCATCATCATTGTTTCCTTTCCTTTCATAAAGATGTGTAAGAGAATAAAAGAATGTTGGAGAGGAAAGGACCAGAGTACTACAGAAGAGGCACAATGGGGAAAGAGATTAATGTATGTGGTAAAAAGGTCAAAAGAGGGCCTCATGTTGCCACTTGGAGTATATTGAGCTAAAGTTTCTTTATTCTTCTTTCATGTGGCTAAAATTACTTTTATTTATTTAAAGCAATTTTATCCTAAGGATAACAATCTAGGAGATGTGAAAGAAGGAAATGGAAGAAGAAAATCCAGTGCTTAACATTACAAAATTCTTATAATGACTATAATTCCTATAATGACTATTATTATTATTATTATTTCTAACTATTAGTTGGTCTAACTAATACGGAAGGCTGATCACAGTTCAAAAACAGGTCCTGGTGGACCTCTAAGAAATAATAATAATAATAATAATAATAATAATAATAATAATAATAATTTATATCCCATCTGTCTTTATGGATCAAGGAGGGTTACAAAAAAGCAAAATAACAATAAAATGCATTATACATTTAAAATTTAACATAATCCCCTACCCTAAATCTCCCTTCCCTAAAAGTATAACAAAATAAAAATAACAAGATAAAATACTAATAAAATTGAATTAAGAATTAAAATACTTAAGGTGAGAAATCTTTCGTGGAGTTGATAGGATTTATCAATAATCAGTGGAAGGGGAGGGGGTTAATCTGGAAAGACCTGCCAGGAGAGATCCATTTTAACAGCCTTTTTAAAGGCTTCAAGAGTGGTAATCTGATGGCTCTCCTCCAGCAAGTCGTTCCATAGCTTAGGAGCATGGATGAGATGGCCCTCTGGGAGACCACAGCCAACTAGGTCTTCTTTGGTTGCAGCAAGTTCTTCCCAGAAGACCTGAATGTGTGGGGTGGGTTGTATGGAGGAAGGTGCTCTCGTAAGTGGTCTGGACCCACACCACGTAGGGCTTTAAAAGTTATAACCAACAAATAGCCCGGTGATGCCATTTCCCTTGAAATGGTTATAATAAAGGCAGTGTGCCTTGGCCTTCTAAATTCTAGATGGGAATGGCAATTTTCTTATCAGTCTTGGCACCTAGATACAAGTCTCAGGGGACCCAGATGACATTACTACCACAGAGCAGGTGCATACTCTCCAACTGTCCTTATTTGGCAGGGACAGTCTTGATAAATCCTAGGTTCTACTTTTTCAGCTGCTTTTAAAATGTCCGAGTTTCTCTTTCTTCCCACCACTTCCTCCCTTTAGCAATAGCAATAGCACTTACATTTCTATATTGCTTCATAGTGAATTAAGCACTCTCTAAGTGGTTTACAATGTCTTAGCCAATTGCCCCCAACAAACTGGGTGCTTATTTTACTGACCTACAAAAGAATGCAAGGCTGAGTCAACCTGGAGCCCTGCAGGACTGAACTCATAACTTTTTGTCCTCAGCAAAATTCAGTGGCTACACATAGTTCAAAGTGGAAAAGTATTTTGTGCTCAATTAACTCAGAAGGACAAAAGGAGAGGAGAGGAGGGGGCCGAACTTTGCTCTTCCCAACAGGCTCAGGAAAAAGCAAAGCAGTTCAGTCTTTCACGGCTTAGTTATTCTTCCTCATTAATAACTTCTTGGCCACACTTGGAAGTGGCCACACATGACCCAATATTCTTCTGTAAAATGTTCAAGGGTGTACTATATTTCTCTAAGGAGTTTTTTAAGGAGGAAGGGGAGTTCGATAATATTTCTTTAATTTGCTATGTGTAAATGTTTTCACACCTTTAATTCCATTGTTTAATATATGATCGTTATATATAACACATATCTGCTATGATAATAAAGTTTAGAACAATGAGAGAAACACAATTATCAAAGCCTGTCCTATCTTCAAAAGGTGTCTAAAACACCATGAAGGCACCAGATCCCTCCTGATATTGGGAGCTAAGCAACGTTAGTCCTGGTTAATACTTAGATGGGAGCCTGCCAATGAATACTAGGTGCTTTAGTCTATATTTAAGAGGAAGGAAAAGGCAAAACCATCTCTGAGTATGCACTGCCTAAGAAAACTCTATGAAGTTCATGGGGTTGCCATAAGTGAATAGGTATATGTGCACAAGCGTGTGCGTGCACACTGATATCTATAAATGCCAAATCATACATTTGAAATTCTAGTACCAACTGAAAAACTTCTCTCTACAAAATACTTTACCTCAGGGCTTACTTCAAAGTGCAACCCATGGGTCTCATGCAGAACCCCCCCCCCCCCAACAAGGGGTGTTTTTCTGGCCGCAGGGCCCTCCAGGAGTAAAATGTCCCCCCCCCCCAGTTTGCTCCAAAATGCACTGTAGGGGGTGTGGAAGGTAGATCCACCACAATTTGAGCCAAAAATTTTACACTTGTTTTGTAATTTATGCAACACTGTGACCCTTCAGATGCTGTTGCCAGCAGCCCTAGTGAGCATGCCTATTAGAAGGAATGATGGGAGTTATCACATCTGGAGGCCCACACAATTCCCAGTCCTGGCCTACTGTTTTGTGAGACCAAACCAAGAGAAAAAGCTTTTCCTTCCATTCCCAACTACCTTGTCAACAATTACCTCCAAAATGAACTATTATCTGCTGAGCAGGCTCTACCAGTGAGATGTTCACATTAATTTATTTACTTATAAATTATTTATAAATCCTCTTTTGCTGCAAAGGATCACCAAGGCAACTTCCAGTACATTATTTCTAAAAATCCCCTATAACAACAAGGAAGAGAAAAAAACAACAACCCTGTTCCATTATTATGTTGTGGGTCTGTACTTGTATTCAGCAGTTATCATATTTTGTTAATTGCATTAATATTTTGATAAAATTGATAAACCCCCTCCTAGCAGAAGTTTAAGAGCTCTGTGAAAACGATTAAAACAATAAAATATGTATGCACAAAAATTACTGTATATTGAAAACAAATACATTACAATAATGGCTACATATTAATCATGAAATGATCATTAGCGGTATCAGCTCTTAAAATGTTGGTCTGGAGCACTCTGAACTGCACAAATAGCTAAACCTACTTTAGTCAATTTAAAATAAAGCTACTTCCACAAATAGTATGCAACACAAGCTCAAGTTTAAATCCATGCTGTCAGGATTCTAAGATTAATCATTTAATTAGCTTAACTAGCTAACTCTCTTCTTGCACAATACATTAAAATGCTATAAACATCACTTTTGGCATAGCAGATTTTGGTACAAGAACAAAGTTGGATAGTTGGATAGCACAATACAGCATCTGACTATTACCCATCTTGGACTTTGTATGCAGTAATACTGTATAAACAAGTGCAGACACTTATTGGCACCTACCAAGAGCAAAATTGTGTACCTTTGCTTTTTCAGAGTCTGCTCCTGGCATCTGTTACACATTTCTATGCACAAAAGTATTTGAAATACTTCATTTCTGAAAGAATCTGTCCATTGCTTTGTTGCACTGTTGCTTCTAGTTAACATGTTCAGCAGGATTTTGGACCAATAAAGATATCCACACAGTTTTTTTGACAAAGGCAAAAAGAAAAAGAAAAAAGGATGAGCAGATACACCACAAGTTTCAAATTAGGGATGGAAAGAATATTTGTTACTATTCATTTCCCAACCAAGACGAAAGTTTCCCAAAACTTGCAAGGAAAAAAAAAAACCACTGGGAAGAATAATGAAGCAGTGAGACATTTGCCCAGTTTCTTCCTGGTATTTCACATCTTAGAGTGTTCCAGGAAATTGTTCTGCATAGAAAACAGTTTCCTGTGCAGAAAATATATATTCTGGTTTTTTTGTTGTTAACTGCCCTCGAATTGATCTCAACCCATGGCGACCCTATGGATGAGACATCTCCAAGAACCTTTGTCCTCCACTACTCTGCTCAACTCTTGCAAACTCATTCTCATGATCTCTTTAATAGAATTCATCCATCTTGTATGCAGCCTTCCTCTGTTTCTACTTCCCTACCTTTCCTAGCAATACTGTTTTTTCCAATGATTCATGTCTTCTCATGATGTGTCCAAAGTATGACAACCTGAGTTTTGCCATCTTGGCGTCTAGGGAGATTTCTGGCTTCATCTGCTCCAGGACACATTTGCTTGTCTTTTTGGCTGTCCATGGGATCCTTAGCACTTTTCTCCAGCACCACATCCCAAAGGAGCTGATTTTCCTCCTATCCTTCTCCTTAACTGTCCAGCTCTCAGATCAGTACATGGCAATAGGGAACACAATGGCTTGTACTATTCTAACTTTTATGCTCAGTTGTATATCCTTGCATCTTAGGATCTTCTCTAGTTGTTTCATAGCTGTCCTCCCCATTTTTACTCTTCTTCTGATTTCCTGGCTGCAGTCTCCATTTCTATCAGTATTTGATCCCAGGTATGAGATTTTTTTGGTTACTATTTTTGTTTCTTCTTTGTCTAATTCAAATTTGTGTCAGTTCTCTGTGGTCATTATTTTTGTTTTCTTTATGTTCAACAATAGGCCTGCCTTTGCACTTTCTTGATCTTTCTTAGTAGTAGTTCCAGGTCTTTGAGGTTTTCTGCTAGTATTATGGTGTCATCTGCAAATCTCAGATTGCTGATATTCCTTCCTCCTATTTCCACTCCTCCTCCTTCTGTGTCCTAGCATGCTTTTCATACAATATGTTCTGCATATAAGTTGAACAAGTAGGATGATAAGATGCAGTCTTGTCTGACTCCTTTGCCAATTGGGAACCATTCTGTTTCTCCTTGTTCTGTTCATAGAGTCATAGAGTTGGAAGAGACCGCAAGGGCCATCCAGTCCAACCCCATTCTGCCATGCAGGAAATCTAAATCAAAGCATCCCTGACAGATGTCCATCCAGCCCCTGTTTAAAGACCTCAAAGAAAGAAGACTCCACTACACTCTGAGGGAGTTTGTTCCATTGTCGAACAGCCCTTACTGTCAGGAAGTTCCTCCTAAAGCTGAGGTGGAATCTCTTTTCCTGCAGTTTGCAACCATTATTCCGTGTTCTAATCTCTGACAGTAGCCTCTTGTCCTCAGAACAGATTCCTCATTATTATTATTATAGTTTATTTCTAAAGCACTGTAAATGTACACAGCGCTATACATACAAATGATCAAATCAATAAAAATAAAACCTGCCAATGGCGTACAATCTACAAAAAACATATAAAACAATAGGTAATAATATAAAATAGAATTGGTTAAAATAAGGTAGCAACAATTAAAAACATCAGCACCAACTATCTGATCAAAAATCAGATAGATAATAACACAGTGCCTGGGAACCCTTCCCTGAACAGGCTAGTCTTCAACTCAGATTTAAAAGTGGTCAAAGAAGTGATGACCTGTGTTTGTGGGGGAAGATGGTTCCAGGAGTGAGGAGCAGCAAGTGAGAAGGGATGAATCCAGGATGGAGCAGTGGAAAACCTAGGCTGGGACAGCAGACCTAGACTACTAGAACAGAGGATATGAGTGGGAATGTAAAGAGAAAGAAGTTCAGATAAATAAAGAGGGGCCAGCCCATGCCGAGCTTTAAAGGTCAACAACAGAAGCTAATACTGAATACGGAAGGGAAAGAGGAGCCAGTGAAGGGATGATAATAAAGGAGAAACATAGTCAAAGCGGAAAGCGGATGTAATGATGTGTGCCGTTAAATGCTGAATGGAAATTAAAGGACGAAGATGAGAAAGAGGAAGTCCTCCCAGAAGGAGGTTGCAGTAATCTAGTTGGGAGACCACCAGAGCATGGACCAGAGTCTTGGTGGTAGAGGCCGAGATAAATGGATGGATTTTGGCAATGTTGTAAAGAAAGAATCCACAGGCTTTGGCTGTGGCCTGGATGTGGGGGATGAAAGACAGAGAGGAATCAAAAGTGAAACCAAGACTGTGGGCTTCCTGGACCGGTTGAATAGAGGTGTTGTCAGCAGAAACAGAAAAGGAGTATTGAAGAGAGGACTTAATTGGAAAGACAAGAAGCTCCATCTTGGACATGTTGAGCTTCAAACACCGATGACGCATCCACTGAGAGACATCTGTGAAACAAGATGAAACTTGCAGTTCAAGACTTGGAGAAAGGTCAGGGGTGGAAAGATACAGCTGAGTGTCATTGGTGTACAGACGATAGGAAAAACCAAAGGAGCTGATAAGTTTTCCTAGAGACAATGTGTAGAGAGAGAACAGTAGGGGACCCAAAACAGAGCCCTGAGGAACTCCAACAGATAGGGGAACAGAGAATGAAGTCTGACCACCCATGACCATTGCAAAAGATCTGTCTGACAAATAAGATTTGAAACAGTCAAGAACAGAGTTCGAGAACCCGAGGTCAGAAAGTATATCAACTAAAATACAGTGATCCACAGTGTCGAAGGGTGCCAAAAAATCAAGATCATTAGAGATCTTTGTGAGGGCCGTTTCTGTGGAATGCCATGGGCAGAAACCAGACTGAAATGAATCTAGAATGGAGTTGGCTTCGAGAAACTCAAGACAGTGAGAATAAATGACCTGTTCCAAAATCTTAGAAAGAAAAGGAAGAAGAGAAATTGGACGATAGCTGGACAAAGGAGAGGGGTCAAGAGAAGATTTTTTTCAGAATTGGGGAAACGAGAGCATGTTTAAAGTCTGGAGGAAAGGAGCCCGTAGAAAGAGAGAGATTAAAGAGAAAGAGAAGTGAGGGGAGTGGAGGAAAGAAGGAGCTATAGAGATTAGAAGGCAAGAGGGAATTGGATCAAGAGAACAGGCTGCAGGTTTGGAAGAGTTCAGAAGTGTAGAGAGTTTGTCCAAAGAAACAGGAGGAAACAGAGAAATTTTTAGTTGAAGGTACCAGAAGATTAGTGATAGAAGACAAATCAGGAAGAACTATCTCAGATCGGATAGTGGTGATCTTAGTAATGAAGTAGTTGGCAAAGTTGGTAGGGGAAAATAATGAAGAGACAGGGGGAGAGGAAGGTTTTAGCAAGGAGCACCTCTCATTGGTGCAGATCAATGATTTAAAGTAGTTATGTTTTGCCATAGACAGGGCGCGTGAGAAGGATAAAAGGACAAATTTAAAATGAGTAAAATTGGCCCACTCCCGGGACTGTTTCCTAAGACGTTTGGCTGCTCGAGAGCAGGACCGGAGGAACCTAACAATGGGAGTAAGCCAGGGCTGAGGCCTATTTGTAGAGGAAGACACGTGCACAGAAACAAGGGCAAAGCTGTCAAAAGTTGAAGAAAGAGTAGAGTTAAATAAAGACATCACTGAGTCAGCAGAGTCCCCAAGAGAGAGATGAATCCAAGGACTGACAGAGATGGTCACAGTTAACAGACTGAAGATCACGAAAATAATGAGTAGTATGATGAGGAGGTGGGATATAAGTAAGAGTAAAAGAAATTAGATGATGATCAGACAATGGAAAATCAGATGTCAAGTAGTCAGAAACGACAGACTTAGCAGCAAGAACTAAGTCAAGGCAGTGACCAAGAGAATGGGTTGAAGAGTTAGAATGAGGTTGGAGACCAAAAGAAGCTAAAAGGGAGCTGAAGCACGAGGTTGAAGGATACTTGGGATTGTCAAGGTGGATATTAAAGTCACCTAGGATCAAAGTGGGTACTGCATCCAATAGAAAAAATGTCAGCCAAGACTGGTTAGCAGGGCAAGGGGGGCGATAGATGACTGCCACCTGCAGCGGAAAAAAGAGTCTAATAGAGTGAGACTCAATCAAAGAAAAACAATAGCTAGGGGGGAAAGAAAGAACTTGAAACTGGCAAGAATTAGATAATAAGATACCGACCCCTCCTCCTCAACCCTCAGGGCGGCTAGTGTGGGTGAAAGAAAGACCGCCAAAGGAAAGGGCGGCGGAGGTAGCAGTGTCATGGGCCAGAACTAGGTTTTGGTAAGAGCAAGAAGATGAAATGATCTAGAAAGAAAAAGATCGTGAATTACTGTTGCTTTTGGAGCAACAGAGCGACAGTTCCAAACTGAACAAAAAAATGGAAGCTGGGAGATAGGGAGGGGTCGAATAGGGAACACATTAGGAGAAATGCGTGGAGCCATGGGAAGGAAAGGTTTGAATATCCAGTAATCAACAGGAGAAAATGTAGCAATGACAAGAACAGAAAAATAAAAGCAGACAGTGCTTGATAACATTGCCTGACCACCAGAAGACAAGAGGAATCTAATAGATAAGGAAGGATGACTTTGGAAGCCTCTGCCCGACGTCTCAGCTGCTGAGGATGGTAGAAAGAGGAGTGGCTAAGAGGCCTCTGCTTGGTGTTCCAGGTGTTGCTCTGGCCACACCCCTCTCACTGCTGGTCGGCTGCTCTTTCAAAAGTCCCAGTATTGAGGGGGGGGGGGGGGGGAAGGTCAGAATCGTGGCTGGCTGTCTCTCAGGTGAGTGCTGCTGTTGTTCCCAACTGATAGTCTCATCAAGACTATCAGATGTCTTGGCACTCCCATGTCTTTAAGGGCAGTCAAATGCTTTGCTATAGTCTATAAAGCACATGCTTATTTTCTTCTGGAATTTTTGGCACACTGGAGGCAATATGGTCCCTAGTGCTTCTTCTTTTCCTGAACCCTGCTTGGACCTCTGGGATTTCTCTCTCCATGTATGTTTGGAGTCTTATGTTGTAGAATCTTGAGCATAATTCTGCTTGCATGGGATTTTAGTGCTCTGGTTCTATAGTTGCTGCAATCTTTTGTGTCTTCTTTTTTGTGGATGGGGATGTATATTGATTGTTTCCAGTCTGTTGGCCATCGTTTTATTTTCCATATCTGTTGACATATGCTAGTTAGCACTATAGTTGACTCTGTCAATGTGAATTGCAGCAGCTCAATTGGAATATCATCTGCTCCTGGTGACTTGTTTTTTGCCATTTCTCTTATTACAGTTTTTACGTCTATCTATCTATCTATCTATCTATCTATCTATCTATCTATCTATCTATCTATCTATCTGTCTATCTCTATTAGCCTTTATTTCTTACCCACCTCTTCCCAAGTGTCGAGGTGGGTTACAACAGATTAAAACACATAAAAACATTTCAACATTTTATGAGCCTTGTCACATTACAAATGTAAGCCGAGATGAAGGGGTAGACAAGCAGCTTTCTGCTTACCTCTTTGTGTGCCCTTGCAACACTTCCATTCTCTTCCCAAGGGAGGCGGTCATAAAATTGTTTTGTTTATTAAAAATAAATAAATAAATAAAACATGTCTTTTGTTGCACTGAGTGGTGGGTTTCAGACTGGCCATTGGGGCGGGGCTGACCTGCCCCTTTCCCCGGGTGTATGGGGCCTCAGCTGTTAGAAACGCAGCCGCTGAGGCCCCGATCTGCCATTTTCAGCTGCGGGGAAAAGCGGTAAAAGGCCCCTTCCCCGCAGCCTGAAAAGGGGTGTCCTTGGGGCTTCAAGCCCAAGAGGACACCCCGCGGCGGCGGGGAGGAGAGAAAGGGGCCGCTTGGCCCCTTTCTCCCTGCTTCGCTGGGCCGCAGCCGTTGAAGGCTGTGCCCAGCGACGCAAAGCGGCACCGCAAACCAGGAAGGAGCCTCCGAAACGGAGCTCCTTCCGGTCCGCGCAAAGGGCACACTAAGCGCCCTGGCGCGGACCGACGACGTCACATCCGCGCCGCCCCGTATAGAGGCAGCCGGTCGTGACGTCATCATGGCGGCCCCCATGTGGAAGGGGAGCTGCCATTTTTGTACGGACTCGTCCGTACTAGGGTTAGGGTGTGTGGAAGCACCGCACCTTCCTAACCCTAGTACGGACTGACTCCGTACTTTCATGGCGGTTTATAACCGCCAATAATCCATTAGCAAACGCACATTTTTATGATCATCTGCCAGTGCATCAGTATGATCTTAGTCCTCCAGCTTTAGGAATGGTTGTAAGAGCCAAAGCTGATAGTAAAACATTCCTGACTGTAAAATCTATTGGGCTAACATTGGAGTGTAACCCCATCCAGAACTGATTGGCAAACTCAACCCAGATTAGGACCCTTAATAGTAAGGATCTCTGTCTTGTCTGGATTCAGTTACAATTGTATTTCTTCTTCAGTCGTCCCATTACCTCTCCAAGCATTCATTCGGAGGAGATACACAATATTTATTACAAAGTGTGTGTTTATGTGTATGCATGTGTATATGTATGTGTCTGAAGGTAGTGTGTTTGTGGCACAGTAAACCCATGTCATTCTGCATGGAATAATTCCTTCATCTGGTGAAGAACACTTCATCTGTGCAAATGGCCAAAATATTTGTTTTCTCCCACAGGACGCAGAAAATAATAAAAATTATTTGACTTTGACACAAGTTTGAAATATGTGATATCTGCATCCCCTTTCAAATTGCTTTCAAATCTCGGAAAGGTCAGTGATAACTCTGTTTTATTTTATTTTATATCTTCTTCTTTAGAGTACTTATATGTAAACGGTTTCCCCATGACATTCTTGCAAACAAGCTTGAAATGTGGGCTAGGACAAAGTAACTGTACATGGATTTGTAATTGGTTGACGTACAAACCCAAAGGTCTCAACAAGGTCCTTTTTCACCTGGAGAGAAGTGACCAATGGGGCCCACAGGGGTCTGTCCTGGTCCAAGTGCTATTCAACATCTCTATCAATGACTTGGATGACAGAATTGAGGGCATACTATCAAATCTGCAGATGACACCAAAACTAGGAGGAGTAGCTAATACCCCAGAGGACAGGATCAAAATCAAAATAACCTTATAGATTAGAAAGCTGGGCCAAGCTAACAAAGAATTTCAACATGGAGAAATGTAAGGTACTGCCGGAGGGCAGAAAATGAAATGCACAGATATAGGATGGGGGACACCTGGCTGAATGAGACTACATGTGAAAGGGATCTGAGAGTCCAAGTAGACCACAAATTGAACATGACTCAACAGTGTGATGCGGCAGCATAACAAGGCCAATGCGATTTTAGCTGCTCATAGATGTATGTGTCTAGATCAAGAAAGCAAAGTGCTACTCTATTCTGCTCTGGTCAGGCCCACTGGAATATTGTGTCCAGTTCTGGGCACACAATTTAAAAGGATGCTGAAAAACTGGAGCGTGTCCAAGGAGGGTGACTAAAATGGTGAAGGGTCTGGAAACCATGCCCTATGAGAATGACTTAGGGAGCTGGAAAAGAGAAGGTAAGAGGTGATATGATAGCCCTGTTTAAATGTTTGGGCGGATGTCACTTGAGGAGGAGCAAGCTTGTTTTCTGCTGCTAGGACCCGGAGCGATGGATGCAAGCTCTAGGAAAAGAAATCCACCTCAACATTAAGAGGAACTTCCTGACAGAAGGGCTGTTCAACAGTGGAAACAACTCCCTTGGAGTGTAGTGGAGTCTCCTTCTTTAGAGGTTTTTAACAGAGGCTGGATGGCCCTGTCAGGGATGCTTTGATTGAGATTTCCTGCATGGCAGCAGGTTGGACTGGATGGTCCTTGTGGGTCCTCTTTCTGCCAACGCTATGATTCTATGTCAGTATTCAGCTTGAACGACTCCTGGGGTGGCTTATAAATAATTAATTTTATAGTTCCCTGCTTTTAGACCTACCATCCAAATAAGACATGATATGTATAAAGAAAAGAGAATGGCACTGAGGGCGGGTATTAAGTCCATCAGATGCTGGCTGCTTTTTTCTGCAGAGGCAACAGCAATGGTAGTATATGGAGAGAAGGCCTTTTGCCAGCTACTTGGCCAAGGCATAGATTAGGGACAGATTTAAGTGCTAAGAACAGTTTAAATATTAGGAACAGACTTAAATCTTTTCTTCACCTGCTCTATGTATAATTTCTCATATTAACTGTTTCGTGAAGTTTGCTTTGAATATGATAAAACATGTACAGCTGTACTTGGAAAGATCTCCATTTTTATGTAATAAGACCTCTTATAGCTATATTCCTCTTGCACTGTTAAAAATAACATTAATATCACAATTTAAAAAAGGAATTTTAAATACTTATTGATAAAAATGTTTCATGAATTAGGGGTCACACATATTTTAAGCTAATCATTTAAACATTCTGATAGAGTAACTTCATTTCCAGTGTTGCTATACAGATGGCTGCATAACTTGTAGTTGTGTGTTAGTTACATATTAGTAACATGTTCAAATATTTGTGTGATAAACATGGTTGTCTACTGTTAAGAAAAGATGGATAGCAGAAAGGTAGGGGTAGATGAGGTATGAACCATTAAAAGAAGGAGAAAGGGAAAGGCAGTCATCCAGTGCTTTAACATTTCAGAGGATTTTCCCACCACCAACATTGGACAGTGTGTATTAAACAATTAAATGAATATGTCTAATTCATTAATGCATATATTTTAGGACACTCTTTCATCCATTCCTCAAAGGAGGATGAAAAAAAAAGTCTCACATTTCTGAGGGACATACTTCATGTTTTCTGAAATAAAAACAACATTTTAACCTCTGCCTCTATTCCTCCTCCTCCTCCTCCTCCTCCTCCTCCTCCCCAGTACCATCAAGAAGCCTGAATTCCTCTTACTCAGCCTTGCTACCTGGCTGAATAAAAAGGGAAGATTAGAGGCTCAAAGAGGAAAGAAGAAAAAGAATGAAAATGGAACAACTGATGAGGAAAAAATAGGAAAAAAGAAAATAATTCTATAGCGGGTGATGGTGGGAGGATAGGGTCAAGAATCAGAAGGTAATGTTGAGTGCCAGATTCTGTATTCTTATTAGCTATATGATGCATTTTGCTCTTTTATAAGTAGAATTTTAAAAAGTTACTTTTCTGAGCTACAAATCCCAGACTCTATCAGCCATTTTCCAAACTCAGGCAGCTGGAGAGAGTCATTGTGTGGTCGGGGGTAGAACCTGGGAAAACTCTCAAAGATATTGTAGATTTTTAAAAAATGAACTTGATTTCCCACTCTGCTAATATGGGCTCCCATGTTGTTTACATAGCTTTCTAAGAGTGTCAGCTGATGTAGATAGCACTGGAAACTTTCAGGCATAATTAACTTCTGCAGCCTCTTAATGCAGTTTCACCTATAATCCACAGTTGTATTCTACAGAAGAGTGTAATGGCTCTTCCAATCCAAGATTGCAACATTTCATGGATTAGTGAATGATTAAAGCCAGACACAAAAGGCAGATTTTTTTTTCTATAAACCAACCATGTGGTGTCCATTATCTGCATACATCAGTTGTAATGGTGAATGCTCTACCCATGACATACTTAAAAGTCGGTTTGCTGAGAGTATCCCCTGTTGATACATCTGTCAGGAAAAGTGATGAACAGATAAAATTGCACATGCTGGCCCCAGGAAATATTATATTAGAAAGATCTGTCACAATAGGAAAACACATCTATCAATTTTTTAAAAAAAACTCTCCTGAAACAGAAAGTTAGGTGGATTTAGACAGGAAAAATGTGTTTGTAGAAATTATGACTGAACTAAATTTTGCTAAAATATTTTTTCTCTATTCTACATTTTGCAAGAAACAGCACTTACATGAGACAGTAAAAATGCATTTGATAACTGACTGGTCTATGAACAGCTTGATTTATCTTTATTTTTTCAAAAGTGGAAAGTTCTGTCTTCCAATAATAAAAAGTAATATGCAAGTCAGTAATAGAAAATGTGAAACTTACATTAACTGATGTAAACTGACAGTTCAGAGTGTGGAATGGATTCACATAATAAAAAAGTTCACATTATTGACAGAATTAGATCCTTCCTGTTCTTCAGTATAATTCTGCCCATTGCACATTTATGAAAATTACTGCAAATGTGATATTGTCAAACACTGATTGAGCTAAATTATGGGCACATAAATATATACATTTATGATATATATTGTATATTATGTCATCCCTCTGTGTGTATGCATGTACATGATGTATAATATATATATATTATGCTACAAATATATAAATGTGAGAGCTGGTGTGATGTTATTTGAGCATTGGAGACCAGGTTTAAATCCAATGCTTGGCAATGGAAACCCACTGGAAGACCTTGGACAATTTACACTCTCTCAGCCTCAGATGGCCATGGCATATCCCCTCTGGACAAATCTTGCCAAGAAAGCCCCATTATAGCATTACCTTGGGTTTGCCATAAGTTGAAAATGACTTGAACGCACACAACAACAAATATATAAATAGTGAAGAAATCAGGATTGGACACTTCCAGATCTGGTTTGTAAATAATTGGAGTTCAAATATATCTTTCGATTATCTAACATAGATTTATTTGGGAGCAAACAAGTTATAGTTTCCAATTACCACAACCGCTTAATGATGGTTGTGGGTTAGGGCTGGAAACATTCGTATTATGAAGGTATACAAATAGTAGAGATGACAAAAATGACAAATGCTTGTTCTGGCATAAAATATGTCACCATATTAATATTTCATATGTATTTCATACACTTACACCCACACCATATTGTATGTCTTCACAAGAGCTACTTTTAGTCTGCTTATATTATCTATTGTAAATATAATTCATCATTGGGACAAAAGCTACTTTTAGTCTGAGTTCAAAACTGCTGACAGTATTCCACAAACAGACCATAACTTAGTAGTGTTATTTAAGTAGTGAAATTCTATGCTTGCCTATGCAGGAAGTAACTCTGATTCCTTTTAGTAGATTAAACTAGTAGATTACTCCCATATTTTTTTGTATTGGACTGCAGCCTTATTTTCTTTCAGGTTCTATACACTAATGAGAACAGTTTGATTTTTTTTAAGACTATAAGTCTCACAATCCCCAGAATCACTATACTTGGTGGCCATGCTGGATGAAGGGTTTAGGGAGTTCTAGTGCAAAAACATAACTCTTCCAAGCTCTGCTTATAAGAAATAGATGAAGAAGTAATTAAATCAAAAATTGGGCCTTAGGATCTATTGTGCAGGTACTTGTAAGAGACAGAAACAGCATTGCACTTCTCTAGGAATGTCCAGAAACTGAGTATTGCAACAGAGAATAATTCACTGTTTACGGCAGGGGTAAGCAACCTTTTTGAGCCGGGGGGCTGGGTTGCTGTCCTCAGACAACTGGGGGGGCCGAAGCCGGGGGGGGAACTTCAACCCACCGGGGGCTGCATGCCAGGGGGCGGAGCTTCCACCCTCCGGGGGCCAGGAGGAGGCCTCCAGCACTGACGGGGCCCCGAGGCCCCGTCAGAGGCTGGCAAAAAAGTCCTAGAGGCCCGCTGCCGCTGCTGGGGCCCTCCAACAGGGCTCCGGTGATCGCACCGGGCCTCCTAGAGGCCCACTGCTGCTGCCAGAGCTCTGTTGGAGGGGCCCGGCGACTGCAACGGGCCTCCTAGAGGCCCGCTGGCGCTGCCGGAGCCCTCCAACAGGGCTCCAGAGATTGCACCAGGCCTCCTAGAGGCCTGCCGCCGCCACCAGAGCCCTGTTGAAGGGGCCCGGCGACTGCAATGGGCCTCATAGAGGCCCGCTGCCACTGCCGGGGCCCTCCAACAGGGCTCTGGAGATCACACCGGGCCTCCTAGAGGCCTGCTGCCACCGCCAGAGCCCTGTTGCAGGGCCCTGGCGACCACAACGGGCCTCCTAGAGGCCCGCCGCCATTTTGTTTTTTTAAATGGTGGTGAAGTCTCGCGCGGCCTTTCCCGTCATGCCGCCCAGAGCGGCACGGAAGCAGGGCAGCAATCGGCGGCAGGACCGCGCCGGGGCCGGTGAAAAGGCCTCGGCAGGCCGCATCCGGCCCACAGGCCGGAGGTTGCCAACCCCTGGTTTACGGTAACTGGGTTGCCATTCCTCTTCTTGAGGTAGCTTGATGCCCTGTTGAAAATTAGCTAGACCTTGATTTCTTGATTCCAGTGCAAGTAAGTAGGTAATAAACACTTTTTCCTCATTCAGTATTCAGCATTTTGTCCAGTGTCTCTTTAAAAAAAACTAGGGTTTTTTTTTTTTTTTTGCCTTTGTCAAGCAAAACACTCAAGAGACAAAAAGTGCAGATGAACTAGATGATTGACCAAAAAGAAATAAACATATGTCCAAAGCTTTTGGGGTTTTTAGAGGTCTGTGCAAGGAGGCAGCAAAAACTTCACTGTCCCGCAGGTGAGGAACACAATTTTGATGTTTCTGATTTTCCCATTTGTGAATAAGACACCTGAGGAATTACATCCTTGATCTGCTTTCTATGGTAATTTTAATTTGTATATCAGCAAGCACAACTCAATTTCAGATAGAAAAAAAAGTCAAAATTTTAAAAGTACCCGAAAAATGCTAAATCAATAATCAGAAAAACAATTCTAAAGCAGCAAAACACAACTATTTTTTTTACTGCAGCATACTATTGGCAGTGAAGATAAGGTGCCGAATAGGAAGCAGAGTTACAAATATTATGGTTGGTGAAGGATATAACTCTGGAACTGTTCCCATATGTCCAGTGACTAGGGGGTGAGGAAGGAGATTATTCTTGAGGCTGGCCAGGATCTTGCCGTCATCAGTTGTGTGGCTTGGGTTTTGGATCCTCTGGTCAGTCTTCCAGTAGTTGACTAGCTGGGGAGCAACCTAATTTTTGGATTCTCCCCAGAGCTCAGGTGCTTTGCCCAAGGGAAGCTGTGGAGGAGGTCTAGAATGGATGAATAATTTCAGCTGGTCCCACATTAGGTTGCTCCTTTTGTTGCATTTCTCAAGAAATAAGTTTAAATATATAAAAGTTTAAATAAAGTTGCCCATATTTTATCTCAAATACTGTTTGTGGTCTCATTATTTCATGGGTTGGTAATCAAAATAAAGATAAATGAATCACAAAAGCAGAAGTTATAGTATATATTATTGCATGAATTTGGTATCCTATGCACACTAACCTGGAAATAAACTCCACTGAACATAATGGAGTTTTATTGTTGTCAAATTTGGAGTAATGGCCATTATGAATGATTCACCAGGTTACCAACAGCACTGCTCCAGTCTTGCAAATGCAGGTTTGTGGCATACTTGATTGAGCTTACTTTCAAGTAAACATGCAACACAATGACCCAGGCATGCACAATGTTGTTGCATTAATTAGTACTTCTGTCTTTTAAATGAGCAAAATGTGCAATTACGTTTGAAATCCATGAAGCTGATTTTTATTTTTCTGGCTGGAGAACATGGAAGCATCACAACATTAATTTGGGGGTGAAGCAGATGGCAGAGCCGCTCCAGCTGCAATCTCACAACAATCACAGTGGGACCATGGCAACTGCATGACCTGCTTCCAAAGTGGGCCACCACCATGGCCCCAAGATGGCTGCTGCCAGGAGGCAGATTATTCTAGTTCCTTTTTGATCTGGTCCAAAGGACCAGATTACAGTGCCAGAGCGACTTCCAGCTGCTTTGGGTATATGCATTGTCTGAACACCATGCCCCAAAGCAGCTGAAAGCTGCTCTTTTGGCCTATGCATTTCTGGCCTTAGTATGGATTTAACTAATTTAAAACCCACTTTTGCATCTACAGTTCCCAAACAATCTATTAGAGAGTGATAAATATCTGCAAATATGAATGGGATGGGTTTTTTTGTATCCACACCACAAAACATTGTTGGTTCAAGTACCATGGCACTTGTACCTCATTGTTTAGCCATGACTGAACCATTAAATGGCAATCTGCATGTATTAATAAGCCAGCAGAGATCAATTTAAGGATTACTTCACATCACCTCAAGCTCTGTACTTGTGAACATCTTTAGCTGACGATGTTCACAGGTAGAGAGGTTGAGGTGTGGTGGAAATTCCTTTTTGAAATATAAAAACTATAGAAAGATGGAGTCACCTTTGACAGCCAGAGAGATAGTTTTTGAAATAAAGGCTTGGAGTTACTAGAGGAAAGGAATAGTGAGTGCATCTTGACCTAGATGGAAGCTGGCACCAGTAGAAAGACATAACATAAACTACTGAGATAAGGATACATAGTTGACATTCAGAAGCAAGGTTAGGATGAATTCCACTGAATTCCTACAGGAGGGGTAAATAGTGATGATGCAGTTTTAATGTATGCATGTATTTCTGTTCTGATTGTAAGAATTCTATATGTTTAAATTGTAATAGCCAATCAGGTGTATTGAAGAAGCTTCTTTGTCTTGAATAATATAAAAAGAGCCATTTTGTCTTGTTCGGGGTTCTCAGCTTTTTGGAACTTGAATTCCACTGAGTTCAATGTTTTCCTTTGTCGACAACTGGAAATAAACTTATGGATTTTCAATTACTAGGTCCTCTTGCTAATCCTATTGATCTGACAATCCTAGAAATCTAAGTTTCCTGAAATTTCTGTTACAGAGGTGATGTGAGGTTAGATTTAGATATAGTATATTTGTTAAAGTAACACACATAGGGTATCTTGACATTACAGTCGGGCCTTCTTGTACACAGATTTTTTAATACATTGATTCAAGCATCCACGGTTTTAAACTGTTCAAAAATAAAGGTATAAATTTCAAATATCAAACCTTGATTTTCCATCTTTTATCAGGGACACAATTTTGCTATGTCATTATATTTAATGGGACTTGAGCATACACGGATTTTGTTAGCCACAGGGGATCTTGGAACCAAACCCCAGTGTATAACAAGGGTCCACTGTATTTCTTAGCTGCTCTGAAATGATTTGGATCCTGATTGGTTGGCTACAATTAATTGTGATCAATAGGTGTTGAGAAATACCGTATTTTCCGGTGTATAAGGCAACGGGGCGTATAAGACGACCCCCCAACTATTTAAATAAAAATATAGAGTTTACCATATACTCGCCGTACAAGACCACCCGAGGCCTCTGAAGGCCGCCACTCCATAGGGCCGGCCTCCGACACTTCAGAAGGCCGGCGCTGGGCGTGCTCGCGCCGCCCCTTCGAGCAAGCCTCCGAGGCCTCGGAAGGCCAGCGCTGGGCGCGCACCCGCCTCCCCATGGGGCTGGCCTCCAGCCTCCAAGGCCTCAGAAGGCCGGTGCTGGGTGGGGTTGCGCCGGCCCATGGAGCCAGCCTCTGGCCTCCGAGGCTTCGGAAGGCCGGTGCTGGGCACGCGCCCGCCACCCCATGGGGCTAGCCTCCGGCCTCCGAGGCCTTGGAAGGCCGGTGCTGGGTGGGGTCGCGCTGGCCCATGGAGCCAGCCTTTGAAGCCTCGGAAGGCTGGAGCTGGGTGCGCGCCCGCCACCCCATGGGGCTAGCCTCCGGCCTCCGAGGCCTCGGAAGGCCAGTGCTGGGCAGGGTTGCGCCGACCCATGGAGCCGGCCTCTGGCCTCTGAGGCCTCGGAAGGCCGGCGCTGGGCGGGCTCACGCTGACCCATGGAGCCGCACTCTGGCCTCCTCCGAGGCTTTGGAGAGTCAGCATTGGGCGCGCGCGCCGGCCCATAGAGTTTCCCTCCGGCCTCCTTATACAGGGCATATATGACGACCCCCAACTTTTCAGAAGATTTAAAGGGGTTCAAAAGTCGTCTTATACGCCGGAAAATACGGTAATACCAATACTGTAGGTAAAATAAAGATAAAGGTTTCCCCTTGACATGAATGTCTAGTTGTAACTGAGGGGGCAGTGCTCATCTCTGCTATTAAGCAGAAGAGCTAAGCATTGTCCAATGATGACTCCAGTGCTCATGTGGTGGTAACTATTTATCTACTATTTATCTAACGATCTTTTACTGGCCAAGGCAAATGGCCTTTACTCTGTTCTCATCCTTCTTGATCTGTCTGCAGCCTTTGACACCGTTGATCACTCTCTTCTAGTTGATATACTTTCTGACCTTGGGTTCTCAGACTCTGTTCTTGACTGGTTTAGATCTTATTTGTCTGGCAGAACTTTTGCAGTGGTCGCAGGTGGTCAGACTTCATCTCCTGTTCCCTTATCTGTTGGAGTTCCCCAGGGCTCTGTTCTGGGTCCCCTTCTGTTTTCTCTCTACACACTGTCCTTAGGTAAACTCATTAGCTCTTTTGGTTTTTCCTACCATGTGTATGCCGATGACACCCAGTTGTATCTTTCCACCCCCGACTTTTCTCCAAGGCTTGAACAGCAAGTTTCATCATGTCTCACAACTGTCTCGCAGTGGATGCGCCATCGGCATTTGAAGCTCAACACGTCCAAGACGGAGCTTCTTGTCTTTCCTCCTAAGCCCACCCTTCAACACTCCTTTTCTGTCTCTGTGGACGACATTTGTATTCAACCAGTCCAGCAAGTCCGCAGTCTTGGTTTTATCTTTGATTCTTCTCTATCGTGAATCCCTCAGATCCAGACCACAGCCAAGGCTTGTAGATTCTTTTTGTACAATATTGCTAAAATCCGACCGTATCTCTCCGCCTCTACTGCCAAGATCCTGGTCCATGCCCTAATGGTCTCACGACTTGATTACTGTAACGTCCTCCTGGCTGGGCTTCCTCTTTCTCACCTCCGTCCTTTAATCTCTGTACAACATTCAGCTGCACACATTATCACATCCGCCCACCGCTCTGACCACATCTCTCCTGTGTTGGCATCCCTTCACTGGCTCCCCCTCCCTTTCCGTATTCAGAACAAGCTCCTGCTGTCGACGTTTAAAGCCCTACATGGGCTGGCTCCTCCTTACTTATCAGAGCTTCTTTCTCCTCACCTTCCCACCAGGGCCCTCCGTTCTGGTAGTCAAGGTCTGCTGTCCCAGCCCAGGATTTCCTCTGCCCCATCTCGGATTAGCCCCTTTTCACTCGCTGCCCCTCGCTCCTGGAACCTTCTTCCCCCACAAGCAAGGGCCATCACTTCTTTAACCAGCTTCAAAACAAAGTTGAAGACCATCCTGTTCAGAGAAGTATTCCCAGGCATTGCACAATTGTCGCTTGCTATTTGATGTTCTTTTGGTGCCTGTTTTATCGAACCATTTCCTGTATTGCTATGTATGTTTTATGTATTAGCCTACTAGCCCCACCACCTTTCCCTTCTCCTTTTATGTCATGTCTTTTTAGATTGTAAGCCTGAGGGCAGGGAACCGTCTAATTAAAAAGACTGTATGTACAGCGCTGGGTACATTTACAGAGCTTTATAAATAAAGGTTAATAATAATAATAATAATGCTTGCATTGGCATGCTTTCAAACTACTAGAATCGTAGAGTTGGAAGAGACCACTAAGGCCATCCAGTCCAACCCCCTGCCATGCAGGAAATCCAAATCAAAGCATACCCGACAGATGGCCATCCAGCTTCTTTTTAAAGACCTCCAAGGTTCCACTGTCAAACAGCCCTTACCGTCAGGAAGTTCCTCCTAATGTTCAGGTGGAATCTCTTTTCCTGTAGCTTGCATCCATTGTTCCAAGTTCTGTTCTCTGGAGCAGCAGAAAATAAGCTTGCTCCCTCCTCAACATGACATCCCTTCAAATATTTAAACAGGGCTATCATATCACCTCTTAACCTTCTTTTCTCCAGGCTAAACATCCCCAGGTTCCTAACTTGTTCCTCATAGGACTTGGTTTACAGACCCTTCACCATTTTAGTCACCCTCCTTTGGACACGCTCCAGTTTCTCAATGTCGTTTTTGAATTGTGGCGCCCAGAACTGGACACAATATTCCAGGTGGGGCCTGACCAAAGCAGAATACAGTGGCACTATTACTTCTCTTGATCTAGACACTATACTTTTATTCATGCAGCCTAAAATTGCATTGGCCTTTTTAACTGCCGCATCACACTGTTCACTCATGTTCAACTTGTGGTCTACTTGGACTCCTAGATCCCTTTCACACATAGTTTCATTCAGCCAGGTGTCCCCAATCCTATATCTGTGCATTTTATTTTTCTGCCCTAAGTGCAATACCTTAACTTACATTTCTCCGTGTTGAATTTCATTTGTTAGCTTTGGCCCAGCGTTCTAATCTGTTAAGGTTATTTTGAATTGATCCTGTCCCTGGGGTATTAGCTACTCCTCCTAGTTTTGGTGTCATCTGCATATTTGATAAGTATGCCCTCAATTCTGTCTCCAAGTCATTAATAGAGATGTTGAATAGCACTGGGCCCAGGACAGAGCCCTGTGGGACCCCACTGGTCACTTCCCTCCAGGAATGAAAAGGAGCCATTGTTGAGCACCTTTGGCTTCGGCCAGTCAACCAGTTACAAACCATGTAACAGTTACCTTGTCAAGCCCACATTTTACAAGCTTGTTTGCAAGAATGTCATGGGAAACCTTGTCAAAGGCCTTACTGAAATCAAGATATACTATATCCACAGACATTCCCTTCATCTACCAAGCTGGTAATTTTATCAAGAAAGAGATTAGATTTGTCTGGCATGACTTGTTTCTTTGCAACCCATGTTGGGTTTTTATGATATGGAATTGCCATCTAGATGTTCACAGACTTTTGTTTAATGATCTGTTCTAGAATCTTCCTGGTATTGAGTCAGACTAACTGGACGATACTTGCAGGGATGACCGGGGGGGGGATCTGGGGGTGCGGAACCCCCCCTTCCATTAGAAAAATGAATGGTGTGTGCTGCTGCGCCGCCAACTCCAAGCCCCATTATAATGGTGGCACTTAGTCTGGACCCCCCCCTTCCTAAAATCCTAGTACGTCCCTGATACTTGTTGGGTTCCTCTTTTTTTTCCCTTTTTGAAGATTGGGACAACTCATTTGCCCTCCTCCAATCTGCTGGGATTTCTCTGTTTCCACAGGAGTTTTCAAAGATTATTGCCAATGGCTCCGATATTACATTTGCCAGTTCTTTTAATACTCTGGATGGAGTTCATCTGGTCCTGGAAACTTAAATTCATTTAGGTTAAACAGGTATTCCTCTACTATCTCTTTACTAATTCTGTGCTGAAATTCCCGTAATCTGTCCTCTGCTCCATTATCCTCAGGTTGAGCACCCTTTGCCTTTTCTGGAAGACTGAGGCAAAGAAGGTACACTGCTTACCCCGGGATAAGAATGCGCTGCGTTAACGAAATTTCCGCGGTTTGAAAAAAAATCCATTAAAAAAAAACTGTTCCGGGTTACGAATTTATTGGGTTACGAAAAAAATTTTGGTGCTTTTCGGCTCTTTTTCGCACCAAATCGCGGCTTTCGCTATTAGCGCCTATGGGGCTTCGGCTTGCGAATGCTTTTCGGGTTACGAATGGCGCCGCGGGAACGAATTAAATTCGTAACCCGGGGGAGCCCTGTATTGAGTAATTCTGCCTTTTCTCTGTCTTCTCTTAAACATTTTGCCATCTTCTCGACGCAGTGGCCCTAGAATTTCCTTCTTCTTACTTTTGCTGCAGACATATCCAAAAAAGCCCTTTTGTGTTCTTAACCTCTCTAGCAAGTCTGAGTTCATTCTGTGCTTTAGCTTTTCTGACTTTAACCCCTACACATGCCTGCTATTTCTTTGAATTCCTTTTTTGTGATTTCCCCCCTTTTCCATTTCTTATAAATGCTCCGTTTAAAACTTAACTCAGTTGAAAGTTCCTCAGTCATCCATCCTGGTTTATTGAGACACCTCCGATTTTTCTTTCTCACTGGAACTGTTTGAAATTGTGCCTGTCAGTTCTCCCTTTTGAGAAAGTCCCATCCGTCTGAACTCCTTATCTTTTAGTATTTCTGACACCACAGGATCGCCCTCAATACTTCTCTAAGTTTACTGAAATTCGCTCTCCTAAGTCTACAATGCGTGTCTGACTCTGCCTGACTTCTCCTTTCCACTGTATAACAAACCCAGAAGAACATGGTCACTTCCACCTGCTTCTGTACCCCTCACAGGAGTCCCCCACTACGACCACATGCCTCCTCAAGGCTTAGCAGCAACTGTTCCCTCGGGTGGAACTCTCAGGCTCCCCTGCTCTGTCTCTGAAGTCTGTCCATGCTGCTCTTCTTCATCCTCCATAAGGGAAAGAGCTTCAAATCGATTCTCTAGCTGCAAGCTCCCAGAACAATCCTTCTTGGCTTACTTCTCTGTGTGACATTCCTCCAGCTGTCTGCCTCCTGTTTATGGGAAGTGACCTCCTCCACCCTAGCATCTTCCTCTGCGTGGTACTCATCCAAGATCGTTAGTTCTGTTGTGTCCAGGAAATCCTCTTGTTCCCTAATATGCGCGTGAAGCTAATCTGGACTCCAGCTGCTGCACTTTCTCCTCCAAGAGTGCTACCAACTTGCACTTGGTGCATGTGAAGTTCTCCATTTCTATAGGCAAGAAGACAAACATCCACAAGAGTTGCAGGTGAATGGGTTGGCAGGAGCTGGGACTAGTGATGGGAGCTCAATCTGTCATTCAGTGCTTGGGCCTCAAACTACCACCCTCGACACCTTACAATCATCAGAAACTGGCATCTTAACCACTAAGCAACTGCATCCTACCTCATCATTTAAAAGAAATAGGTAAGATATAAACACTGGGATGTGGTGACTGAAGTGGTTAGGATGCTGACTCTGATTGCAAGATTGGCAGGTTGGCAGTTTGAGGCCTGGGTGCTGCATGATTGGGTGAACTCCATCACTAGTCCCAGCTTCTGCCAACCTAGCAGTCGAAAGCGTGCAAATGCAAGTAGATAAATAGGTACCACTCCAGTGGGAAGGTAAATAGTGTTCTGTGCAGTCATGCTGGCCACATGATCACAGAGAAATCTCTGACAATGCTGGTTCTTTGGCTTCGAGAACAGAGATGGCACCACCCCCTATGTTTGGACATGACTTGACAACCTTGTTCAATGGAGAATATCTTTACCTTTTAAGATAAAAAGACAGCTATTGAAAGTTTTCCAGTTCTGGGTCCTCTTAGTTTGTTGATGATAACTCTAAATTACTAATTAAGATTCAATTGTTTGGCTGCCAGGCTAGAAATAATTCGGTTTGGAAGGATATGTGATTCACTATGAAGAAATGGAGAGCTAGAATATGGATTCTAGTTTTAATCAATACATTAACTCAATATATAAAAAATGTAAGTAATCCAAAATCTTCTAGTACTTTTTATACAAATGATATTCATTTATTGGCCACATGTTTGTGTGTAGAAATAATTTCTTTACCAAACATGTGACCACTGTAGAAGAATGATTCATGTAAGTTTTTTCTAATGATCATCACAGATTTGAAAGATATCAATGTAACATTATTAATATCAGTATATTTTTGGAGGAAATGTATTGTTATTGCTTTATTTTTTTTCTTTGTATATATTACAATTATAAATTTTAAAAAATGTCTGGCAGAGCAGACTTATCATATAGCTATAGGCGGGTTACAAACCGCCATGAAGTACGGGGTCAGTCCATACTAGGGTTAGGAAGGTGCAGTGCTTCCGCACCCCCCTAACCCTAGTACGGACTGAGTCTGTACAAAATGGCGGCTCCCCTTCCACATAGGGGCCGCCATGACGACGTCACGACCGTGCCGTCTCTATACGGGGTGGCGTGACGTTATGTCGTTCAGTCTGCGCCAGGGTGCTTAGTGCACCCTTTGTGTGGACCAGGAAGAGCTCCGTTTCGGAGCTCCTTCCTGGTTTGTGGCACCGCTTTGCGTCGCTGGGCGCAGCCTTCAGACGGCTGCACCCAGCGAAGCAAAGGGAGAAAGGGGCAAGGCAGCCCCTTTCTCCTCCTCCCGCCGCCGCAGGGTGTTCTTGGGGCTGAAGCCCCAAGGACAACCCTTTCCAGGCTGCGGGTAAGGGGCCTTTGCCGCTCCCCGCAGCCTGGAAAGCGGCGGCGGGGCCTCGGAGGCTGCCGGTCTGGCAGCCGAGGCTCTGATAACACCGGGAAAGGGGGGGTGCAGCCCACCCCAAATGGGCGGTCTGTAAACCCGCCTATGTGTTCCCCTTTTAAGATTATTTATGGAGATCATTCATTTTTGCTGTTGTCCTCTCTTTCAATCTCTTCTTCCTTCTTCCCTATGCCCCCTTTAGCTTGAATCAAAGCTTAAGATTCATTATATACTGAAAGATTTCTGAACAAATAATGTTCCTAAGTCAAGGAATTGTGGGGGGGGGGGGGGGAGAACTGGAGACTGCCAAGGGAGGGGAAAAACAATTAATGAAGTCTGAAAAAAACTGTTCCAATACACTTTTGCCATTAATCTTTCTATGAAATCT
>NC_056523.1:305132510-305132790 GCF_019175285.1 Sceloporus undulatus | reverse complement strand
GGTGGGGCCTGACCAGAGCAGAATACAATGGCACAATTACTTCTTTTGATCTAGACACTATACTTTTATTCATGCAGCCTAAAATTGCATTGGCCTTTTTAACTGCCGCATCACACTGTTCACTCATGTTCAACTTGTGGTCTACTTGGACTCCTAGATCCCTTTCACACATAGTTTCATTCAGCCAGGTGTCCCCAATCCTATATCTGTGCATTTTATTTTTCTGCCCTAAGTGCAATACCTTACATTTCTCCGTGTTGAATTTCATTTTGTTAGCTTT
>NC_056523.1:305000049-305132110 GCF_019175285.1 Sceloporus undulatus | reverse complement strand
GCCCAGCTTTCTAATCTGTTAAGGTTATTTTGAATTTTGATCCTGTCCTCTGGGGTATTAGCTACTCCTCCTAGTTTTGGTGTCATCTGCATATTTGATAAGTATGCCCTCAATTCTGTCATCCAAGTCATTAATAGAGATGTTGAATAGCACTGGGCCCAGGACAGAGCCCTGTGGGACCCCACTGGTCACTTCCCTCCAGGATGAAAAGGAGCCATTGTTGAGCACCCTTTGGCTTCGGCCAGTCAACCAGTTACAAATCCATGTAACAGTTACCTTGTCAAGCCCACATTTTACAAGCTTGTTTGCAAGAATGTCATGGGAAACCTTGTCAAAGGCCTTACTGAAATCAAGATATACTATATCCACAGCATTCCCTTCATCTACCAAGCTGGTAATTTTATCAAAGAAAGAGATTAGATTTGTCTGGCATGACTTGTTTCTCTGAAACCCATGTTGGGTTTTTATGATTATGGAATTGCCATCTAGATGTTCACAGACTCTTTGTTTAATGATCTGTTCTAGAATCTTTCCTGGTATTGATGTCAGACTAACTGGACGATACTTGCAGGGATGTAGCCGGGGGGGGGGGGTGGGGGGGGGGGGCCCCCCCCCCTTCCATTAGAAAAATGAATGGTGTGTGCTGCTGCGCCGCCACACTCAAGCCCCATTATAATGGTGGCACTTAGTCTGGACCCCCCCCTTCCTAAAATCCTAGCTACGTCCCTGATACTTGTTGGGTTCCTCTTTTTTTCCCTTTTTGAAGATGGGGACATCATTTGCCCTCCTCCAATCTGCTGGGATTTCTCCTGTTTTCCAAGGAGTTTTCAAAGATTATTGCCAATGGCTCCGATATTACATTTGCCAGTTCTTTTAATACTCTTGGATGGAGTTCATCTGGTCCTGGAAACTTAAATTCATTTAGGTTAAACAGGTATTCCTCTACTATCTCTTTACTAATTCTGTGCTGAAATTCCCGTAATCTGTCCTCTGCTCCATTATCCTCAGGTTGAGCACCCTTTGCCTTTTCTGAGAAGACTGAGGCAAAGAAGGTACACTGGTACCCCGGGATAAGAATGCGCTGCGTTACGAAATTTCCGGGTTACGAAAAAAATCCATTAAAAAAAACTGTTCCGGGTTACGAAGGTTATTTCGGGTTACGAAAAATTTTTTGGTGCTTTTCGGTGCTTTTTCGCACCAAATCGCGGCTTTCGCTATTAGCGCCTATGGGGCTTCGGCTTGCGAATGCTTTTCGGGTTACGAATGGCGCCGCGGAACGAATTAAATTCGTAACCCGGGGGAGCCCTGTATTGAGTAATTCTGCCTTTTCTCTGTCTTCTCTTAACATTTTGCCATCTTCTTGACGCAGTGGCCCTAGAATTTCCTTCTTCTTACTTTTGCTGCAGACATATCCAAAAAAGCCCTTTTTGTTGTTCTTAACCTCTCTAGCAAGTCTGAGTTCATTCTGTGCTTTAGCTTTTCTGACTTTACCCCTACACATGCCTGCTATTTCTTTGAATTCCTTTTTTGTGATTTCCCCCTTTTTCCATTTCTTATAAATGCTCCGTTTAAAACTTAACTCAGTTGAAAGTTCCTCAGTCATCCATCCTGGTTTATTGAGACACCTCCGATTTTTTCTTTCTCACTGGAACTGTTTGAAATTGTGCCTTCAGTATCTCCCTTTTGAGAAAGTCCCATCCGTCTGAACTCCTTTATCTTTTAGTATTTCTGACCACAGGATCGCCCTCAATACTTCTCTAAGTTTACTGAAATTCGCTCTCCTAAAGTCTAGAATGCGTGTCTGACTCTGCCTGACTTCTCCTTTCCACTGTATAACAAACTCCAGAAGAACATGGTCACTTCCACCTGCTTCTGTACCCCTCACCAAGGAGTCCCCCACTACGACCACATGCCTCCTCCAAGGCTTAGCAGCAACTGTTCCCTCGGGTGGAACTCTCAGGCTCCCCTGCTCTGTCCCTGAAGTCTGTCCATGCTGCTCTTCTTCATCCTCCATAAGGGAAAGAGCTTCAAATCGATTCTCTAGCTGCAAGCTCCCAGAACAATCCCTTCTTGGCTTACTTCTCTGTGTGACATTCCTCCAGCTGTCTGCCTCCTGTTTATGGGAAGTGACCTCCTCCACCCTAGCATCTTCCTCTGCGTGGTACTCATCCAAGATCGTTAGTTCTGTTGTGTCCAGGAAATCCTCTTGTTCCCTAATATGCTGAAGTGTAGCTAATCTGGACTCCAGCTGCTGCACTTTCTCCTCCAAGAGTGCTACCAACTTGCACTTGGTGCATGTGAAGTTCTCCATTTCTATAGGCAAGAAGACAAACATCCCACAAGAGTTGCAGGTGACTGGGTTGGCAGGAGCTGGGACTAGTGATGGGAGCTCAATCTGTCATTCAGTGCTTGGGCCTCAAACTACCAACCCTCGAACCTTACAATCATCAGAACTGGCATCTTAACCACTAAGACACTGCATCCTACCTCATCTATTTAAAGAAATAGGTAAGATATAAACACTGGGATGTGGTGACTGAAGTGGTTAGGATGCTGACTCTGATTGCAAGATTGGCAGGTTGGCAGTTTGAGGCCTGGGTGCTGCATGATGGGGTGAACTCCCATCACTAGTCCCAGCTTCTGCCAACCTAGCAGTTCGAAAGCGTGCAAATGCAAGTAGATAAATAGGTACCACTCCAGTGGGAAGGTAAATAGTGTTCTGTGCAGTCATGCTGGCCACATGATCACAGAGAAATCTCTGACAATGCTGGTTCTTTGGCTTAGTAACAGAGATGAGCACCACCCCCTATGTTTGGACATGACTTGACAACCTTGTCAATGGAGAATATCTTTACCTTTTTAAGATAAAAAGACAGCTGATTGAAAGTTTTCCAGTTCTTGGTCCTCTTAGTTTGTTGATGATAACTCTAAATTACTATATTAAGATTCAATTGTTTGGCTGCCAGGCTAGAAATAATTCTGGTTTGGAAGGGATCATGTGATTCTACTCTGAAGAAATGGAGAGCTAGAATATGGATTCTAGTTTTTATCAATACATTAACTCAATATATATACAAAAATGTAAGTAATCCAAAATCTTCTAGTACTTTTTATAACAAATGATATTCATTTATTGGCCACATGTTTGGTGTAGAAATAATTTCTGTACCAAACATGTGACCACTGGTAGAAGAATGATTCATGTAAGTTTTTTCTAATGATCATCACAGATTTGAAAGATATCAATGTAACATTTATTAATATCAGTATATTTTTGGAGGAAATGTATTGTTATTGCTTTATTTTTTTTCTTTGTATATATTACAATTATAAATTTTAAAAAATGTCTGGCAGAGCCAGACTTATCATATAGCTATAGGCGGGTTACAAACCGCCATGAAAGTACGGGGTCAGTCCATACTAGGGTTAGGAAGGTGCAGTGCTTCCGCACCCCCCTAACCCTAGTACGGACTGAGTCTGTACAAAATGGCGGCTCCCCTTCCACATAGGGGCCACCATGACGACGTCACGACCGCGCCGTCTCTATACGGGGTGGCGTGGACGTGATGTCGTCAGTCTGCGCCAGGGTGCTTAGTGCACCCTTTGTGTGGACCAGGAAGGAGCTCCGTTTCGGAGCTCCTTCCTGGTTTGTGGCACCGCTTTGCGTCGCTGGGCGCAGCCTTCAGACGGCTGCACCCAGCGAAGCAAGGGAGAAAGGGGCCAAGCAGCCCCTTTCTCCTCCTCCCCGCCGCCGCAGGGTGTTCTTGGGGCTTGAAGCCCCAAGGACACCCCTTTCCAGGCTGCGGGTAAGGGGCCTTTTGCCGCTTCCCCGCAGCCTGGAAAGCGGCGGATCGGGGCCTCGGAGGCTGCCGGTCTGGCAGCCGAGGCTCTGATACACCGGGGAAAGGGGTGGGTGCAGCCCACCCCAAATGGGCGGTCTGTAACCCGCCTATGTGTTCCTCCTTTTAAGATTATTTATGGAGATCATTCATTTTTGCTAGTTGTCCTCTCTTTCAATTCTCTTTCTTCCTTCTTCCCTATGCCCCTTTAGCTTGAATCAAAGCTTAAGATTCATTATATCTGAAAGATTTCTGAACAAAATAATGTTCCTAAAGTCAAGGACTTGTGGGGGGGGGGGAGAACTGGAGACTGCCAAGGGAGGGGGAAAAACAATTTAATGAAGTCTGAAAAACTGTTCCAATACACTTTTGCCATTAATCTTTCTATGAAATATATGTAGAGGCATAATGCATGATGTTCCATTAAATCAATCTGTTTCTTCCCCTGTTTTTTTGTGCAGGTCTGTAGAGATCTGTCAGATTTGTAAGCAGGTTGTACATTTCTTCCACAAACCAGTGTGGGGTATGCCAGAACGTATTTCTTGTGTCTTCTTGCTGCATTGGAACAATCAGGATATAATATATACTTGACAGACTGTCAAAGCAACTGCTGTAGCAGATGGACATTATGAGGAGTGGAACGAGAGAGCACAACTGCCACTTTGGTTGCCTTGGGCCTCTAGATTCTCCAGCCTCCCTAATTTTCCTTCTATCAATAGCAACTACAACCACTAATTCAGGAATGGCAAGTCATCTTTTAAATTAGCTGTAGGTCTGTCCATCACCATTTAAGACTAACTTACTATTTTTTTTCAAAGCCAGAAGTAGACTTCCAGCTACTTCCATTTTTCCCCATCTACATACAGACGAAAACTGTGACAAGAGTGGCCAAGCAACATCAGAATATGATCAAAACAGCAGAAGTTTTTTAAAAATTTCATATGAAATTAAAACATAGATATCACTGACATACACATACATCACATACTTATACATTAACAGATAACAACAAACTTCCTAAGCTGTACAAATGAAGATCAGTAAGTACTGTGTTTAAATCAATAACTCTTAATCTTGATCTTCTTTATCATATTATCATCAGAATCTTAATACAGAAAACTAAGAATTTACCTAGGACTGTTAATCAAAATATTTCTGGGAGCAAGTAAAAACTTTTGAGTCATCTTTAGGACAATGCAATGAGTAAAACAACACATAATGTAGTATTATCTATAATAATTCCAATACTTAATAGGACCCATTCAGTCTAAAGAAAAAAATTAAATTTTTAAATCAAAACCACTGAATCTTCCTTCCTTATATATTTCAAATCGGCAGTAAATATTAAATTAACATGTAATTCTATATTACTCTATTTCAACTTTGAATCCTTGTCTAATCCAGTAACGCTACACACCTATTTTTCTTTCCTTCAGCTTGAACATAAGTAATTCAAGAGTTCCATCCTTTATAGAAACTCGTTAAGAGATTTATTTTTTGAGAGATATGCGAGTTTGTCCATTTCAAAAAGGTCATAAAGCTTTAGTTTCCATTCCTCCACCATTGGGATTTTATCCATTTCCCAATATTTTGCATAAAGTAATCTGGCTGCAATTATTGCCAAAAACATTACTTTTCCTTCCTTAATTTCTAAATTATAATTCACTATATTCAGTAGATACAATTTGGGATCCACGTGATCATTAAATTTAAGTATTTTTTCTTCATTTCCCGATGTATTATCTTCCAATATTTTTTGGCCTCTTTACATTTCCACCATACATGTAAGTATGTACCTATTTCCGATTGACATTTCCAACAAGTTGCCTTATTTTCTTTAAACACTTTGGAGAATCTATATGGAGTCAAATACCACCTATACATTGACTTATAAAGATTTCCCCTTAGTTCAACATTCATTGTATATTTAAGTCTTAGGTGCGAGACACACCGCCCAAAAATGGTGTGCCGGTGCTGAAACTAGGGTTCCAGAGTGTGTGGCAACCGCATGCTCCGGAGTCCTAGTCCATACAGGTGTCGTCATCATGGTGGCATCCTCTCCACATGGGCACTGCCATGATGATGCCAGCATGTGCCAATGGCACACTTGTGACATATGCAATGCACCAAAAAAAAGAACCCGGAAGAACCGGATTCTTTTTACTATGGAGGGACGCTGCATGGTTTGCCGGCTGCGGCGTCCTTCCGCAGTTAAAACAGGTGAGTGCAGGCCGCCATTTCAGGGCAGTCTGTACTGCCCCAATCTTTGCAATTTTTTCCCCACTGTTCCAGTTAAATATTCTGATTCAAATCAAAACAGCAGAAGGGGAAACAAACAAGTTTAGAGGGACTGCAGAAGTTTGCTTTTGCTTGAGCCTACTGAAAAGAACAAGATTTTACCTCTCCTCTCCTCTTCACTCCCAGGTTTATTGCGAGCAAACTACTTTTGCTCTTTGAATTCAGTTTGCAGTAATTTTACAGTGATAAAAATGAGTTGGGTGGGAGGAACTGAGAGGATTAGTTTGCAACTGGGACATTTTAAAAGCAGCTGAAAAGTAGGACAACAAAGGATTGAATAGGGACTTTCCCTGCCAAACTTGACCAGTTAAAGGGTATGCATCTGTTGTGGCTTGGGTGGCTCTTAGAAGTTGTCAGGTGTAGAGAATTAGCCCTTGAACCACTGAATATGCCCATTGCTGGTGTAGGAAGCAAATTTTTTTCTATCCAAGTGTACTCCAAATGTATGACTGGATTGTCTGTACATATTTCCACTAACGTACTGGCAACTTACAGTTCCTGAGACTAATGTAGATGGGTTTAAAATATATAGCAGCAATGGTTTGAAAAGAGATGGAAACAGTATATGAAAATATTTGCAAAATGATCAAAATATGTGTTTTTCAAGTGTTCAAAAAACATGGCGAGACAATGCAGCTGGTTTTTTTAATTGTGTCACCCTGGATGACTTCCATCAGTCTTCCATCACCTGGCACCCTCCAGATTGTATGGGCCAGTGGTATCACTGGGGGGGGGGTGCGGGCTGCACTGGGTGACACCCCAGAAGGAGGTGACACCTGGTCAGCCCCCACCCCCCTAGGCATTCCTTGGGCCTGTGCAGGTGCTTCTCCAGGCCTCGGTGTGTGTGTCTCTGGGCCTTGGGGAAGGGGTCTCCAGCCTGGGTGGCTGGTGGGTAGCCATTACCACAGCCCGTGTGGTGCATCCCCGGCCCATGTGGCCACTTCTCCGGCACCAGAGATCCCACCTAGAAGTCCCACCCCCAGTAGTCCTGTCCCCCACACCAGGTGATAGCTGGTGTGGGATCCCCACTGATCTGGACTGCAATTCCCACCATTTTTTAATGTTACCCTTTTGGCTATAGCTAGGGGAGTTGTAGGAAAAAACAATGGGAAGTCTGTTTTATATCCTCTTATGTACTATCCATGTAGAGTTGTATGAATCTGTTTTACCTTAGAACAATACAAGTTACAGTATCTCCAACATGCAGTCACTCTATTTGTTTTTGTTTTTTTTTACAAGACATCCCTGCCAGAACCTTCAAATAGGATTGGCCAGAAGTTATTTCCAAAATCATCTATACATCCTGAGTGAAGGATTCTGTGTGTTGTAGTCCAAAACATTTTTTCCTAGGCTTTATAAGCTGATACAAACCACAAGAGTCTGCTAGCATTCAGTTTTCCACATCTCATGAGATAGTTCACAATTTCTTAACCCTGTTTGTCACTCAACATTTATGAAGTTGTCAGATCCAGACTACTTGTGTATCTAGCCCAGTACTGCCAACTCTGACTGGTAGTGGCTAACCTTAGCCATACATCACTGGTCTTCCATCCAAGTACTAACCAGGCTCAGTGCTCTTTAATTTTCAAAATTAAGTGGGATTGGATGTGTTCAGGGTGATACGATTAGAGTAGTCTGTATTCATGGATTCAACCATAAATGAGTTGAATATGAATAAAAAAAATTGATTTTGCCATTTTATATAAGGGATACCACATCACTATGCTATTGTATTTAATGGGGCTTGAGAATTTTGGGAGGTCCTGGAACCAAAGACCAGCAGATGCCAAGGGCCCACTGTGCTACCAAATTTAATCTTAGAAGATTACCGCATATCATTCTCAGAACATTCCGAGTCGTAACATTCTGGGAATGTTCCTGGAATGGATATTACCGCATGAGGAAAGTGGAACGTGATGAGAATGTGATGGGAACACATTTTACCACACAGCGCATCCCTTTTTCTTGAGAACGTTCCCAGAACATTTTCCACGGAGGTCCCTTCAAGCCGAGGGAAAGCAAGCTGCCAGGGAGGGGACTGGGCCAAGGGCAGAGCCCCCTCCTCGGAGGCCTGGCTTCCCTCTGCTTTAAGGGAGCTCCATGGAGGTCCCTTCAAGCTGAGGGAAAGCAAGCTGCCAGGGAGGGGACTGGGCCAAGGGCAGAGCCCCGGCAGCCATTGCAGCTCTTTAAACCGGTTAGAAAAGAAGAGTCCTCTGCTGTCATCCCAATTCCCCTTTTTGACAGCTTGTCATCCTTTTACCTCCTGTGTGTGTGCATGTAATGTGTGCCTTCAGGTTGTGAGCTTCCCTCCCCTCTTTAACTCTTGTGTGGCTCTTTGCTATGGAATTCTGGGAGTTGTTTGCTTGCTTTTGTGTGGTGCTCCAAACAGAGGAGCTTTTTTGGGTTCCCTCCTGGAGGGAAGGAGGATAGGGTCCTGGGCGTCCCTGCCTCCTGCAGGCTGACAGCACAGGAGCCCCGCTGGACATGACACCAGAGGCCCCCACAGAAGCAGCCAGACCCTCCCCCTCTTGCTCTCTGCCCTGGTCCCCTCCTTCCCTTCCTTCTCTCTTTTTCCTCTGTTTTGCCCTCCTCCTTCACTCTCTTTCTCGCTGCTTATCCTTCCTTCTCTCTCCCTCTTTCCATTTTCTCCTTCTCTCTTTCCCTCCTTTCCTCTTCTCTCCCTTGTCCCACCTTTCCTCCCTTTTTCCTCCCTCCCTTCCCTCCCTCCTTCTTTCCCCCCTCACACACACACATACACACACACACACACACACACACACACACACACACCTTCCCTCGCTGCAGTCGCTCGCCTGCCTGCCTCCCTGGCTGTCATTCTTTCAGCCAATCAGGAGATGGAGGAATGAGAGAACGGATTTGAGAACGGATAAGAATACTGCACAGACCTCTTTTGGAATGTTATCAGAATGTTACAGCTCACTGGGAACACATTTAATCCGTCCTCTCCCTGGAACACATGTAGAACACATTTGGAACGTGATGGGAACCTGATGGGAACACATACATGCGGTATACTTAAATGTGTTCCGTTCCCATCGGGTTCTCAGAACGTTCTCAGAACGCTGTGCAGTACAGTGGTGCCTCGGGTTACGAAATTAATTCGTTCCGCGGCCGCTTTCGTAACCCGAAAAGCCTTCGCAAGCCGAAAACCCATAGGCGCTAATGGGGAAAAGCCGCGATTTCGTGTGAAATAGCGCCGAAAAGCACCAAAAAATTTTTCGTAACGCGAAAAAACATTCGTAACCCGGAACAGTTATTTCCTATGGGATTTTTTCGTATCCCGGAAATTTTGTAACCTGGGTATTTCGTATCCCGAGGTACCACTGTATTCTTCTTAATTTAATCTTCATACTGACTGATGTAGAGGTTGCCATTAGTCTATGCCTCTGCTGTAAGCCAATTTAAATCAGTGAGTTTTAAAAATGACAATGTGAAGTTCTCTCAGATAGCATTGTAATTACTGGACATAATAAGAAACCATTAACTATGTATGTAAGCTTAAATCCCTTTCTTTAACACCTCTTTACTAATCCTGTATTTTCATCTTGTCACTATACAGACCCCCTGGGATTTTTAGACAATTTTTATAATAGTTGATGAAGACTTCTGGAAAATTAAATAAAACTGCTGCCCTCTATTTTGCAATACTTTTGTAGCATTTTAGTCACCCTAATTAAAGGTATTACCCAACTTTGATTTTTTTAAAAAATTTTATGAACTTTACTGTGGTCTGGGATAATAATTGTATTGGTTAGTGGGGGAAATGATCACATATCCCAGTGGCCAGAAAACTATGACAACGATTACACACTCTTCTTTTGGCTATGGCAGAAAGGTTACCCTGGAATTGCAGATGCTGATCAAGGAAAAGAAAGTGGCCACTGCTATTTTAATAGCCATCTTCAAACTATTATGAGGAAGAATCTGATGATGGAATTAGAAACTCTTTGTTTCTAGGTTGTGAGCAACCACCTGGTTTTCTTTTACCCCTTGTTTGAATGAAATTCTGTGCCAAGATGATATTATAGGCATGGTGAATGCCCAAACAGGTGGTGCTAGTGATTGGCAAAGAGGGACAATTTTAAGGCCAGATCTATGCTTGGTGAAGCCAGATATTTACCACTCCTGCACAATTTGGGCAAATACACTGAGGTGAGAACCACTAGTTGCACCAAAGTACAGAATGTCTCAATGGTCAATGTTTAAAAATTAAATACAGCTTCCCCGCTGTCCTTCCTTGCTTCAATCATTGTTGCTCTTACAATGTGTGACACCAATGTCTTTATTGCTGGCAAACCCTATCCTTGAGATTTCAACATGTTTTTCTCTCTTTGTATTTGAATGGGGCCAAAGTATATTATCTCTCTTCTTAGAGCTTCATGGAAATAAGTTGAGTAGATGCTAAACTCACAGCATGAGCACTTTAGTTCCTTTGGCTTGCCAAATTCAAAGTACAAAGGAAGGATTTTTTTTTTAAAGGACTGAGATTTTGGCTAGTAACATTGATATATAGGGCCAAGCCCACCCTCTCAGTTCAAAGCTTGAGTAATATTTAAGATTTTTAAACCTGATCATGCCACATAACCAACTTTTTGTTTTGTTTTCTACCCCAGGGTCCTTTTATACCTGTTTTATCAATTACTGAGGAAAACAGGAAATGCCAAAAAGAATAATCAAACTACTACAACATCAGTGTTGTCAGTGTAACAGCCTAAGGAACTGGATTTCAGTGTCCATTACCAAATAAAATGTTAAGTACAAAGTTACAAAATGCCCTGAACACATGGAAAGTACCCCCAACCCTTTATTTTGAAGCCATTTTGTAGTCAAGGCATGCAGGAATTAATTCCTTCCAAATGTTTGATTTAGAAATGAACACTAGCACATTATTATATTTATAAATGTGAACTATGTGTGCACTTTCTATTCCTTGTAATAGTTCTTGCTACAAGATACAGGGGTGGTGGTCCCTAACTTAGATGGCTTCAAACAGGAATCAGGCAGTCTATCGAGGCTATGTGCAAATTTCAAGTTCAGAGAAAATGTTTCAACTGTTGGAGAGTAATTATTAAAGATGGCAATTAAATGATCAAAGATGGCCAACTCTATGATTCTATGGCCCGGAACAGATGGGCCAAATGAAGTGGCTTCCAGCCACTTTGGTGGAGTGGCATTATTTCACACTTGCAGCAATGTCAGGTGCTAAACTTCCAGCATATGAGGCATACCTCCAAAATGGCCTAAAGCTGTGCCAAAGCCATGCTCCAGTTCTTTGGACCAGAGCTAAAAGGATCTGGTATAATCTGGATCTTTGTGGCAAGGGTTGGGTTTTCTGGCCACAGCCCGCTTTGGGAATGGGCTGTGCAGTTGCCATGGTCCCAACCCACTTGCAGCCAGAGTGGACTCCGGCCGCTCTTTCGTGCCCATCTGCTCTGGCCCTGTCTTAATACTCTGCTTGTGGGAAGAAGGATACTGGATTTCAATCTGAACCTGAATGGCTATTTTGGTGGTTTTCTTTTCTTCCTCTTTCAGTAGCTCATAGTTCTCACAGTGGTAGGAGCAAAGAGTGCCTTGTTTAAGTTGGTAACTTGGAAGAGCTACTTTTTAGGACAAATCCCAGACACACACCTTCCCACTGCCACTGGCTGAGGGACTTCCCCCCCTTAAACTCTGTATGAATTCTAAAACTGTATTTAAGGGGAAAGGTTATAAGGGCCATCAACATTTACAGGATACTTTTCCTAATGCAACTCACATTAATTGCCCAATTGAAATCTACAGGAATGAACAAAAGAAAGGGAAACATTTGTGAATGCTGCTGAAGTACAGACTAAACCTGTCCACTACCCGTCTTTTGTGAGTCTTGCCATTAAAAATCAGGTTTAATCCAGCAAAGTTTCATCCCTCCATTTATATATCCACAATGTCAGTTTTGTTTCTCTGTTCTAAGAGTATACTAGAATGTTGGAAACTGGAACTGATAGATAGGCAAAGAAATTTATGCTGAAGCTGTCTTGTTACATTAATAGAAGCAAGTTCCTCATGTTCTTTTCTCTGTCTGTAGAACATTATGCATATTAAAGAGCTATGCTGAACACTCAAACTTGGGATACTTTTTTTTCCCACCACAATTATGCTGGTTGGGAGATTCTGTGAATTGTAATCCAAGAAAGTAATTTCCCAAACTCTAGCAGAGCTGTGTGGAGTTTGGGACTACCAGCAGTAGGTCTACAACACTAACCACAGAATCTGAAGCAATAATCCACAGTTGTGGGTGGTATGGCTATTACACTCTGAATTACTCGGTCTTGTCTCTAAAGACTCATAAATCACTGGTAGAGTTTCCACACCAACAGTTCCATAGCAGGGCTAGGAAATAATCCTGCCTGGTTCTCTGAGAGCCACTGCCAGTGCTGAGAATACCCAGCTTGGTGGCCCAATGGACTGACTTAACCATGTTTCTGTCTCTGATGTTTTTATCAAGCACTGTGTGAATGAAACTACAGAAACTGAACAACACTGTTCAGTTCCTTCAGGTCATCTGCTTATTCCCACTCATAATGACACACATTGTAAAGCATGCAAAAATAACTATTGATGTGATTGCATGATCAGCTGTATCACTGCTCTTTTTGCCTGACTTTTAAAAATCAGCATGTTCAAAAGTGTAGAAAAGTAAAGCGTTCAAAGGAAAGAATGATGCAAAAACACATCAAGAATGCATGTGTGCACATTAGTAACTGAGACATGAGAAAGGGGGACTAGGGCCCCATGAACTGAGAAAACTGAAAGCCACATGCAGTGATTTTGCACCAACACCGGTTATACAACTGATTTTAGAAACTGACTTATCCTAAACTGAAATTTAGGAGAAGTGGATATCAGGACAGACTAACAGTATGGAACAGTGAAGGAATGAAGCTACAAAATTACTTTAGTACCATCCAGTATGTACGTATGTTATGTATATATGTGTTTTATATGTTGCGTATCTCCCAGAGTGGGAGCCAAGGTGGCACGTAAGATATAATTGGTTTAAAAAATTACCAAAACAATTTTAAAACAATTAAAATTAATTCATTTAAACAGTATAAAATTATTTCAAAGATACAAAAGTTATAAGCATAAATAAACATGCATCTCAGTAGGAAGCCTCTCTGAGAGTGATTACATTTTAAAAACTTACTTGAACAAAAATATATTTGCTTGCTAGAAAAAGGAAAGCAATGAAGGGACCAGCCTAGCCTCCTGTGGAAGGGCATTCCACAGAAGGCTTGGTGGGAGCAGCTACTTAGAAGGTTCTCTCTTGTGTCCTCATCAAGTGAGCCTGTGATGGTGGTGAGACTGAGAGAAAGCCATCTCCTGAAGTTCTTAAAGCTTTGGCAGGTTCATATAAGGGGATATGGTCTTTCAGATAGTTTGAAACGTATAGAGCTTTATAGGTCATAACCAGCACTTTGAACTGTGCCCAGAAAAGAATCAGAAGCCAGTTGTTTTAATGAGAGTTATAGACTCCCTATAACTGGTCCTGGTCAGTATTCTGGCTGCAGCATTTTGAACTCATTGATGTTTCTGAACAGTTTTCAAAGGCAACCCCACAGGGTACATTATAGTAGTCTAAACAGGATTTAATCAAGGCATGTTTCACTCTAGCCAGATATGACATCTCAGTGAATGGGTGCAGCTGGTGTATTAGCCAAATGCACTCTTGGCCACTGCAAAAACCCGGGCATCCAGGCTCAGAGCTGAGTCCAGGAGAACATCCAAGCTGTGGGCCTGAGATTTTAGGGGAAGTATAACCCCATCCAGCACAGGTAAAGTCCCTATTCCTTGATCTGCCTTATGACTGACCAGAAGCATCTCTGTCGTGTCTGGATTAAGTTTCAATTTGTTTGTCCTCATCCAGTCCACTATTGACAACAGATACTGGGTTCAGTATGGAGACAACCTCCTTTAAAACCAGATGGGAAGGAGAGATAGAGTTGAGTGTCATCAGCATACTTGTGACAGCCTGCACTAAGGCTATACTGAACTGATAAGGGCTGTTTCTCAGCTGTTTTGACAACCTCAAAACAGTCTGCTTTGTTTTGTTCCATAGTGTGGCAAAACTCTTCTGAATATATGGGTAAGCCTTCAAGTTATTTCTGACTTGTGGTGTTCTAAGGCAACCCTAACATGGGGTTTTCTTGGAAAGATTTGTTTGGAAAGGACTTGCTATTGCCTTTCTCTGAGGCTGAGAAAATATGACTTGCTCAAGACCACCCAGTGGGTTTCTATGGCTGAGCAATGATTCAGACCCTGGTCTCCCAAAGTCCTAGTCCAATGCTCAAACCACTATGGCAGTCCTGTATGGCATGCAGGCTCTTTTTGCCATAATGTTTCAACAAAAATTCTTCTGGCAGAAGGAAAATCAGACTGGTTGACATTCTGTTTTTTCTCTCCATTCCAATGTCCTCCATGAATTTTTGGGAAGTTCCAGATGAGTACTGGGAGGGAAAGTTCCTCAGGGTCCCATTAATGAGGTATGGTGACATGGGAGGGGGATTTCTGAGCCATGGCACCTCAACTGTGGAATGTGCTCTCCTTCAAGACCTGATTGACTCCAATACTGCCTTCATTTAAGCATAAATGTTGTAAGGTTAAAGTCTTTGGGTCAAACTGATTCACTTCAAAATGCACTACAAATGGATCTAAATTGTTTTGATCTTTTCAACATGTTTTAACTTGTTTAACATGTTTTAGTCTATTTAAACTATTTCATTGTTTTAAATTATTTTAGCCTGTTTTATATTGGTTTTATTTGTACTATGCCTTATAATACAGAGCAAGACAGAAATATTTTAATGAACAATGAATAATAATTGAACTCTCAGATACCAAAATAACTTGGATTATCTCTGTTCAACATGTTACTATATTACTTTAACCTTCCCAAAAAGCCAGTTATACAATTTTGTCACTTCTTTTTGTTGTTGTTGTTCTTGTTACTAGTTATTTTAAATTGTCATTTGTGGCAATTTTTTGGTTGACTGAATGGAAGTTGAGTCGAATAATGAGGGCAAAAGGTTAGGAATACATCTGGTCTTTCCATTTAGTATTCAGGTTTATTCTTTTACACTGTGCAGACAATAATGTTGAGGTAAGAGGAGAGGGTAGCGGTGGAGTGAAACGAATAGAAACTTCCCCAGTCTTTTTTGTATATTTTTCTGTTCTGCAATAACTACTAGATTCCATTTTTTCCACATGTGTGACATCTGAGAGACCACAGGCATAAAAACATCATAGTTCATGTTTAATGGGTGAAGCCAGAAAAGGAGGAGGTGAAGAAAGAAGGCAGGACTTGTAGAGGTTGACACTGTTTAGAGGCTTCACCATTGCAGGCATGGCTTTCATTATATTTAAGTGAATTAGGCTGTTTCCTTGAAAGAGAAGATATTAACAAGCCACCAAAGGCCTGCTGTGGGATTCTGACACTTTTAGTGGCTTCTGACATACGATTTGTGAGTACCAGCTTCCTTACTCAACACGCACCAGGAAACAAATCTACCATTTGTACACAGAATGTGAAAGTCCCCTTTCTCTTACCCCCACAGCTCTGCAGTCCAAAGTACTGATACAGTGGAAGCACAGTCATTAAGAAGGCATTTGTTGGAACAGGAAAAAGCCTTTATCTAACTAAAATTGGGGATTAGTTTTGGACTAGAAGTCTGTGGAATATTTGCTATCACCTCTTGTCAAATATGATGCAGTTTTACCAGGGCCAATTAAAATCCTGCATCAAATGGATATATAAGACTTATCTCATCGTAGAAGGGATTTAGTGTTTATTTGAAAGGCAGCAGTATATGAATCCCAGCTCTCTTTTTGTGGTATTATCTGTATTCTATCACAGTCCATCTTTACAAACTAGGATGAGATTAAGGCAACCATAAGGACTTTAGAGATCAAGTGAGGTGGAGTGGCTTGAGTGTTGGATTACGACGCTGCAGACCAGAGTTCAAATTCTCTCTTGGCCATGGAAACCCACTGGGTGAGTCACATTCTCTTAGCCTCAGAGGAAGGCAAACCCACTCTGAACAAATCTTGAAAAGAAAACCTTGTGATAGGTTTGCCTTAGGGTAGCCTTAAGTCAGATACAGCTTAAAGGCATTTACACAGCAGCAACAACAACTTTCTATTTACTTCCAGAGAAGTCCATTGGAGACACAACCACAGTAAGAGCAGTTACTCCAAAAGAATGATCTGGGAGTAAATATTTTGTTGGCTTTCAAAGACTTATTTTCAGGGCTCTCAAAGGCGGGATACAGACCGCCCCTTTGGGGCAGCCTGCACCCACCCCTTTCCCCGAGGGATCGGGGCCTGAGCTGCCACAGTGGCAGCCCAAGAGGCCCCGATCCGCCGCTTTTCCAGGCCTTGGGGAAGCAGCAAAATGCCGATTCCCCGCAGCCTGGAAAGGGGTGTCCTTGGGGCTTCATGCCCCAAAGACACCTTGACAGCGGCGGGGAAAGGGAGAAAGGGTCCGCTCAGCCCCTTTCTCTCTGTATCACTGGTGCGGCCGTTTAAAGGCCGCACTAGCGATTCGTGGGGTGGAAGGAGCTCTGAAACGGAGCTCCTTTTGGCATGCTGAAAGGGTGCCACAAGCGCCCTACAGTGGCACCATGACATGACGCCTGCAGCGCATCCGTCACGTCAAAATGGTGGTGCCTATGTAGAAAGGGCACCACCATTTTGATGTACAGAGTACGTCCTAGGGTTGCCGGGCATTTGTAAACCCTAGTATGTATCCAGGCAGGCGCTTTGCCAAAGTTACTTTTAAAAACAATTAGTTACAGTTGTACGAAAACCCTCAAAGTAATTAGCAATGGTGACAATATCTTTAGAATAACTCTATTTTTTCCAATTCTTGTAATTAAATCATATATGTTTTTTGTTTTAAACATATCTAAAAGGTACAAGCAACTAGACTGAGGTATAAAATATACTCTTCTCCTTTCTACCTTGCTGTTACCTTAATGACCAAACAGACCTCGACATGAGGCACAGCACAATCCAGTATCTGAACCATCTGATTGTCTAAACTCCTCCATTTAGTAAGCTCCTCTGTAACTGTGCTACAATGTATGTAACTATGATCTGTAACTGTAACTCTGTAACTATTAACCAAAAATTTACATTTGCATCATACAATACATGTTATCTCTCATGATGTTACACCCATAATGGGACTGAGGCTGCACCTGCATTACAGAAATAATTCAGTTTGACACTGCTTTGACTGCCATGGGCCAATGCTATGGAATCCTAGGATTTGTAGTTTGTTGTGGTATCAGAGCTCTTTGAAACAGAAGGCTAAATATCTCACAAAACTACAAATCCTAGAATCATAGCAGGGAGCCACAGAGGTTAAAGTAGTGTCAAAATTGCATTATTTTTGCAGTGCAAATTAGCCCTGAGTTGTATCTTTTTAAAAAATTAACAAAGAGAATTGATTCCAAATAAATTTATCTGTAGCTAATTAATATGCAAATTCTGATTCTCAGATTAAGACCTGTGAACTAGGAAGATCCATCAGTTGAATTCTGTAGTGCTGTCTTTCTATATCTGTTGCCTTCCAGAAGGACTGGTCTATTATTCCTTGGCTAGGGATAATAAAAGTTGTATTTCAACATATCTTGAGGTTGCCAGATGTTGAAAGACCTCTGGTAGTGGATGGTATGGTAGGGCTGGCCTATGATATTTTGGTAACTCAGTTGAAGGACAAGATGACAACCCTCCCCATCCCACATACAGATTTGATCTGGACTGGCAATGTCTTCCTATGTTATTTCAAGCTTTCAATTGTTATTTCAAGCTTTCAATAATATACTATGCCACATCTCAGATAGGAGACCTGTTTGGTGGCCTCTGACAACCCCCCAAGAGGAAAACAGCTAGGGAGTAATTGTCCGTCACTGTTGACTTAGAAGCTTAGCACACAGCAATATAAAATGATTTACCACTCCCGATTTGAAGCCAAATTTAGACTGCCCCCTGGTTTTATCGCATGGCTTTTGCCCCCCAAACTGCCATCCGGGTACAACCTGGCTCCAATACTGGTCCCTGAACTTGCTTTGGCAGCCATTTTTCAAAGTCAGAAAGCTGAACCTGGATGGTACTTTTGGGGGCAAAAGCCATGCGATAAAACCAGGGGGCAGCCTGAATTTGGCTTCAGATTGGGAGCAGTAAGTCATTTTATATTGCTGTACATAAAGCTCCATAGGTGACTGCATGACCCTGCCTAATTATAGGGCTGGTCCTAAGACATGGTTTCTTACATTGAACACACAGCTCTGTAGGATGGATGCATGTTTTATTTATTTATTTTAACCTTGACAGTACAATTTGAACATGATCAAGGTGAGGTTCAGAAGGAGCAGCAGGCCTCAAAGCCTCTGTCGCTATAAGCAGCCTGTCCTTCCTGGACTGGATTGCCTATGGTAACAAAAATCCTGCTAGTTGGTAACCGTGTGAACTGGATGGTAGAAATAGCACGAATCAGAATCACAGAGAGGCACTCAGCCAATTATAGCATTAGATGAAACTTAACAGGATATAACAAATTGTCTTCCCAAGCTCCGTAACAAAAAAGAAAAAAAACATACACCAAAAGAAAAATGTTTATTCATGCATACAGTCGCATTTAGTTTATTAGATTGATCACCCCACCACGTCCCTTAATACTCTGCAGATTGTAGCTAATAGCAAGTGTTGTAAACAGCCAAAGGCCCTTGAGCACATCTGATTAATGTTGTTGTGTAACTGGAGCTGTGCAAAACAATATTTGCAAAATAAATAATAAAAAAAATGAACCATATTTTTACAAGGAAACGATATTGCCCACTGCATGCGAATTATATATAGTATCATTTTCAGGACTGCCTGTTTTATGTTAAAAGCATAAAATAAACAACCAACAAGCACGCCATCCAGCCTTGAAAGGGGAAGAAAGGTTTGCACTTGCTTCAGAACATCTCTGTGTAACTCCAGATTTTCTGAGCACTGTTCCTGTTCCTCCAACACAAGTCTAATTTCCCACCAACCTCTTCAGAAGAAACACTGCACAGTTACAGAAATTAATAGGACAAGTTTAAAAACATGCTGTAAACAAAACTTCCTCCTGACAATAATAATGTTAAATTGTGTCAGACTATGTTATGGCATGAGGTGGTGAACCCGTGGCCCTTCAGATGCTGTTGGATGCCAACTCCCATCATTCCTCTATCCATTTGATATGCCAAGTAGGGCTGACGGGCATTACAATCTGACAATGTCTGGAGAGCATCATACGTTTTCCACTCCTACACGTGGTTCAAATTATATTCACTTTTGCATTATGGTTCACTTTTTCTGTAAAATGTATGCAATGTCATAGATATACTCTCTGTTGCAGTACACCTAAACATATCCAGAAGAAGAGTGCGCAGGGATGTTTCATTGTTTACCTTTAGTGAGGGTTTCATTGTGTGTGTGGATGCATGCATACAAATGAATGTTAAATACAAAAAGCCTAAAATACAATAGCCTAAAATCATACTATTGCAGTGACGTTAAACTTGAGATCAGACGATGACTATATATCCTGCGTTATACAATATTCTACCTGAAGGGCTATACAGTTCAAGCCCATTTTCTATTTTAAATTTACATTTAATCCCATAAAAAGCATATGCAAATTATATGGAAATCTGTGACTTTATATGCCATCTTTTATGTGTGGGCTTCTTGTGGGCAACTAGTTTGCCAACATGGACACAGAATTCTGAACTATATAGGCATTTGGTTCACTCCAGCACAGTTTTTCTTGTGCTCACAGTCTTAATATTAAGAAATACTGAAATACTAAATGAAAGAATGACACAAGCAAAGACTTCTTATGTCATATGGCAGACATGTGACTAAGGGTGAAGATGGATAGGCATTCTAAAGTGTGGTGGAAGTAGTTTGACCACACATCCAAGGCATTCTGTGGCTTTTGTTTTAAGGACAGCAAATATGTGTTCTAACCACTTTGCTACATTTGGAATGTATGTCTGTCTTTATTGTAAGATATACTACTGTTGCTCATCTTTAGTTATTGCCAAACACATAGACAGAACTGGTGAAGAGGACATTTTCTTCCTCAAAATTTTCTTTTTGCAGAAAACCTCTTCCCCCTTCTCCCTTTTTGAAGCTTTTTTTTCTTGCCATTGCAAAATACTTCCTGTTCCATAAGCAGAATCAGCTGTCTACTCCATCTGCAAGCGTATATGTGGCAGAACGAAGAAAGCAAAACCAATACGGTAAATTCTGAGCAAACTCTGGATGCTGCTTTCTGCACCGTTTAGTGTGTGGTCCGAGGCGTGAAGCCATAGAAGATTTGTTTGTCAACTGCAGTGGATTTCATACATTCTCCAACACCTGCAGTGCTGGAGATGAAAGCAAGTTCATGGAGAACTCACCACACTGAACAGGAAGGGCTGCTATAATATTAACATGAGATCTGATTAATATGAGACCCTTCCTCGTTCTTGAAATTTTTCTAGTTGCCACAATAAGATGGAATAGTTCTTCCTAGAAGTACAGAAAGACACAGGTTAACCTAGCATCTTCAGGTTATAGAGAACCTGTGTCAAAACCACAGACCAAATTAAACACAAAAGGGAACAGAGAGAAAGACATTCCCCCTCCTCAGTAGTATGTTTTGCATAAGAAGGACCTATAATAGACCTAAAAACAGTCATGACCCACTTAAAATGATTGTTGCTTGCACAGTTCATGAATTGTTGCCTGCCAGGGGCTTCAGAAATAGGAAAGAAATATCCTATCAGTTTCACATTCTCCTGCATTTGGATTTTTTAAAGCTTTGAGATCTTTTCAACCTGAACATGCAGGTTTTTTTTAGATGTATTTGGGTTAATTTTTAAAAAATAAATGAAAATGAAAATTACCTGTCAACACCAGTCAAATTCAATGTTTAAATGCAACTTCTAATCCCAATTAAAGTCAACTCAGCAGATTAATAGGATTTATATAAGTGCAAACTTACCATTCAGGAACTGATTCAGTGACTCTTGTTGGAACTAGCAATTGGATTTAGGCCTACAACAGGGGTGAAAATCATATAGCCCTGCAGATGTTGTTGAGTTGCATTTCCAAGTATTTCTTACCATTGACCATGATTGTTAAAGCTATTGGGAGGTGCAGTCCAAAAACATTTAGAGGGCTATGTGATCTCCCTCCCCAATCCTTAGCATGAAGAAGTTCATGTTGCACCTGTTTGTTAGGTGTTAAAGAAGCATCTCAGGGGAAACAATAGCAACTCTAATTCTGGATTGACATCTTTAAATGCACAAGGCTAGAAAGCTAGATTTGCATGAGTCAAGCACTCAAAGCCCTGGTCCTTGGCAGATGAGTCTGAGAGTTTTTGTTTCCTCCTATATTCAGACTCTTTCTGACCTGAATATTTTTAAAAGTCTAATATTTATTTAAATCTTATTAAAAAAGGAGGGGTATTTAGAATTCTCAGGCAGAGAAGTTCAGCTCCTTAAAACTGCCAATCCCAGCATGCAACAGGAGGCTGCTAGAGGAGTCACACTGGAATAGTACCTCTTTAAGAGCATAGTGTGATAAACATCTATGTTAGTTTAGAAAATGCAAATATACCAAACTGGGGACAGTCATTGTTGAACAGCTTTTCCAAATTGTCACGGTTCTGCTTTTGTCCCAGTCTCTGTTTTCTGTATGCTGCCAACCATTGCCCTGCCTGCCTACCCTATCCCCTACACAGCATGCTTTCCAGTATATTTCTTTTACTTTTTTTTTTCATTTTTAGTGCAGTTGTATGATCATGGCAATCCATTAAATAAAACTAAATAAAGAAATGAAAAGAAATTGAAAAATAATAACGGAGAAGCCTGCTTGGGAATAGTGGGGTGGATGGAAGAGAGGAGCATAATCATGCTCACTCACACCACTTGACTGCTTGCATATTGGAACTGCAGCAGGAGGAACCTATCACACATGAATCCATAGCGGAAAAGCAACATGATTGGGAGCCATTGACAGGTGTTGACAATCAATGACAAAGAACACTCCAGCAGCAGATGGACTGCAAACTAGCTACTGGACAGATACAACATCATGTGAAAAGGTATGTCCACAGTCACTACTATCCTTCTCTAATTCCACTTTTTGAGCCCTGTTGATAATGTTACACAAGTATTTGGGGGGAGGGGCTCAGTACCTTCAGGTCAGTTGGTGCTGCTCCAGCTGTTGTCACCAATCAGCCTCCCTAAATACTCATTTAGTAGCTGGAAGTAACAGTTGGAATCACTCACTTTGGAAAATACACCAGTCCATCTCAAAGACTCTACCATGCTTTCTGGATCATTGGAACTGGACCCTGAATACATTTTACACAACCATCTGCCTATCTTAGTTTTCCTTGCTGAGTGATTCCTCAACTTCTTGACTTCTGAAACGCTACTTACCCATACGGTTTCTCTGCTGTCCAAGTGACTTATGGCATTCATATTTCATCACAAACCAGGAAGAAATTTTTATTAGAATTTACTTAAATCCATAAATTTGTTCACATTCAGGATAGGTAAAATATGAGATTTTAAAAAGTGAAATACAAGAGACAGGGACATTGAAGAATTTTCCATCCCTATCTCAAAATCCCTCTTCTCTTTTTAGTGATAGAGATTCAGAGAAAATGCCCCTTCTTAAGCCAAGGAGCTCAATGCTGGTCTTTGCTGCCTTTTTTCAAGTGTTGTCATTTATTGTGCACCTTCAAGTATTTTCTGACTTCTGATGATCCTAAGGTGAATCTATCTCAGGATTTACTTGGCAATTTTTTCCCAAGGGAGTTTGCCATTGCTTTCCTCTCAGGCTCAGGGTGTGTGACTTACTCAAGGACACCCAGTGGCTTTTCATGTCTGAGTGTGGATTTGAACCCTGTAGTCATCTTGAATTAGACTTGACTGTCCTCTTAAGACTTGCTCTTAATCTCTGTTTTTCAGTCATCCATCAAATCTTTAGCCTCCTTGGAGTCTTAAGACACGAACCCAAAGAAGCACCCACCCAGTCCATTCTCCAGCACCATTTAAAATGCCTTAAAGTTGATGGAACACTGAATTCTGTTATTATACTTTTAGTTAGAGATATTTCAGTACTCATTGAAAGGAGCAGTCAACTCTATAAAGCCATATTTTAAAGGGTAAAAATGAAGCATCACATAATCACAGTTCAAGATCCAGCCTGACATAGCAAAGGATGCTGGAGTTCAAATACTTAAGGTTTAAGAGCTAGAACCCATCTACCAAAGCACATGAGAAAGTAAAATTATTTTTCCTGTTCTGTCCAAAATAGTTCACTCATCTAGCCTGGGTTAGTCTAATTTATCTCACAACATACCTGCTAAGGGGATGTGGCATTGGCTCTGTTTCTTTATTTTTCCCACATTGCTCATATGTACCCAGCCTCAATAATGTTTTCTAATTTTTACAAAAATTGTTTTTGCTTTATTTTTCCTGATTTGTATGGGCACAGAAAAACATTCCCAGCCTGGTATATGTCTGTCGAGCATATAAATGATCTTCAAGAAATTTTTATGAGGTTCAGTTCTTAAACTAATGAGGTTTTTGGTTTGCAGGACTGTTTTAGGCAAATGGTTCAACTTTTATTTGATCTCCAAGTTAGATTTATTAATGAACCTTATATAACCTTACCGTCGGGGCCTCAGTGGTGAGTGAAACTTCTCTACTATGTTTGGTTGTATTCCTTGAGGTAATTATCCAATAGAGATTACATCTCCACCCTTCACTCTCAAAGGTCTTTCATTTTTCCTTTCTTCCTTTTTGAACACTCTTTTTTGCATTCTTGAAATATTTGTGCAGGAAAACAAATTGTAGCATTTTTTAAAAAAAAAATTAGAACCAGACTTATTATTCACCCTATTAGTAAAAGTGAGTCTGTGTGATGTAGCATTTCAAATTATACTGCTTCAAATTAGTATTCAGACAAGAAACTTATCAAGTTACTTTGGCCAAATTCAGCTTAACCTACCTCACAGGCATGTTGTGAAAGAAAAGCCATGTAGGCTACCTGGAGCAACTCTGAAGAATGGTTGTATAGAAATGTAAATGTAAGTGCAGATGTGCTAGATGTCAACATGGATCTGGATATGTAGGGGATATGATGGGTCATGAGATCTCTAGGGCACATGTACACCCTGCTCATCTTTTTGGGTCCCAGAGTCCTCCCCCTTCCTCAATTTCACCACTGCTGTCACTGCCAGAAAAAATATATTATTTTTAAAAGGACAACTGTGCTCCTGGAAGACTCAAGGAAAAACAGTGCCATGCCCACCCTCCCCACAAAGCAAGGCATGGGTCCTTCATATTTTTTCTTTTTCAAGATCAGATGTGAACCTCCAATCTGCAGTTTTGAAAACAACAATAATAACAGCAGTTTTAGTGAGAGAGCATGTGAAAATTGGCACCTGGAACCACCAAGATTGCCTTCCCCTAACAGAGTAATAGAGAACAGGAAACAGAAAGAATATAAAGGATATAACAGTTCAGAATATAAAGGCCCTAGAATTAAGGTGGAACAAACGTGACAGAATCTAGGTTACTTTGGGCCTTAGGGAACTGTCCATCACAACTCAAAGAGTTACAACCCAAATGATTCATTTTTGGCCAGAGGGATAATACCAACATGTCACCATCTTTCAAAATGGTGGGGTTGGAATAGTAAACACTTTAGTAGAGCTTCAATGCAACTTATACATTATGATGATTAAGAGTTCAGTGTGAAAACCAGGGGTGTCAAATCTTGCTTCTATTGTAAACTGAGTAGGTGACCTTAAATAAGCCATTTTTTCTCAGCCTCAGCCTCCCATATCTATAATATGGGGATAAGTAAACTAATCTCAGAGAGTGCTTTGTAAACCAGAGTGGGCAACATCCAGGGGCTGGGGAGTGGAGTACTGGGACCTACGCCTGCCCCACACATGCCATTTTCACCCTTGCTCTGATTCTGTTTTAGCTCAGGGACACATTTCCCACCCTCCAAAATCAGAAGAAACTTGCTGTTACTTCCAATTTTGAAAAAGCTTCTCCAAACCTGGAACAAAAAGTGAGGGGAGGCCTGGGGAGGGGGTCAAAATGACCCTGAGGGAACATGTGTCCTGGGGTCCCCATATGGACCACAGGCCACACAGCCTGACCTGGTTGTAATCATTATTGAGATAATATATATGGACCACATTGACCATTTAAGATGATATAAAAAATATTAATTACACTACACTAGGCCAGTGTTGGACTTTCCCTTAATTAAGGTACACTGGGCCCTTGGTATCTGCTGGGTTTTGGTTCAGGACCCCCTGTGGATAGCAAAATCCATGGACATTCAAGTCTAGTTAAATACAATGGATAGTAAAATGGTGTCCCTTATATAAAATGGCAAAATCAAGGCTTGTTTTATGTAATTTACCCTTTTGGAAGGGGTAATATTATCATGCTGTGGATGCTTGGATCTGTGAGTAAGAATCTGTTGGTACATTTGGCTGAATGTATTTAGCCAGCAGCTTGATGGTCACCCACCAGGGATGCCATAGTTCATTCCCCCATTATATATCCTGTTTTAAACAAAGATTAGGACTAGATAATCTTCTTCATTCCTTCCAAGTAACTGTGAATGGAACTTCAGAAATGCATTTAGAATTGAGACAACAGAAAGATAGTTGAGGTGCTGGAATCTTATGCTCATGGAGGAGTAAATCTAAATTATCCAAGGTTCCAAGCTCCCATTTTTACAGACACATGATAACAATTGTTTCTCATGTAGATATGATTTTTCAATGCTGTGTCTATCTCCCACCATACTACATTTGCTGTCTCATCAAATTATTATATGTACTCAGAGATGATTTTCTAAGTGGCCATAAAGCTCTGTAAACATGTGGCTAAATGCTTGCATTCATGCCTAAAGAAAAGCTTCCATGTAGCAACCTATAAAATATTAGGCAGAACTTAAATGGAAATTTTTATTTTTTTCCTGACGACACAGCATGACTTTGCAATATTCTCGTTGGAAAGCATAAACAGAAAAATGACAACTGCCCAAGGGAAGGTAACTCACCAGGAAGATATTATTAATCCATTCCTTTTCTTGCATGCCACACATTTTTTAACCAAAACCTTAGAAAACCCCATGTGTAAATGGTAACTGAAATAGACAGGAACTCCATTTCTTTGAAAGTGATAAAAAAGATCATGGTGAAACACAGCACCGAGGTTTGATGGGTTTGACAGAAGGAGGAAAAACAAGAAATGAAAGATTGGAAAGCTACTTTTGTCAGCTTAGATGGTTCACCCTTTCAATCACGGCTATGTAGAAACAGCTCTTCTTGTAGGCTTACAGTAAACCTGTCATTGCTTATAATATGCGATACAGGGTTGTTGTTTTACCTATCATTGTAGGACACACTTGAACGAGAAAATTAGGGATTATCATTTTTCTGAAAGCTTGGTAAAGTTAGGGTTTTGGAGTACAATTCCCAGAATCTTGCGAGTTATTGTCCTAGAAAGTAATTTTCCTGAGCTCTGGCTTTTCCTTTACTAATGCATTATCCACTGTAGATGGACTCTTTGGATTGTTCTATTTGGTACTTTCAACAGACAGCCCACAAAACTGGTAATAAGTCATTTTCAGGGGAAAGAGGTTTTTGAATACGCTTACATGGGAGAGCTAATGGGTGTAGAACAGGTTAAGCTAAGTGTTCATTTCTCCATCTGTCAGTCCTCCCTTTGAAGTAGTCCTCTCTTCCTGTTCCTTAAATGTTGCAGGATAATTAAATGTTGCAGGATAAGATTTAGTTCAATAGGGGCAACTTCTGCTCACATCCTGGAATGATAGTGAGAGTCAACAGAGCCAAATGAGGCAAAAGCCATGCAGTCACATAATTACGAAAAGAACAGCATCTTCCATCTAGAAGAGACAGATTTAAACCAGGAAAAGATGCAGGTCACATATTCCTACTGTTGTCCTTCTCTGTTTAAGTCAGATAACTCCTGCTCTACTTGGCTGTCCCAATTTCCATGGGTGCTACATTCATACCACCACGAAGGAAACAGCTGTGGTAAAATACATACATACATACATACATACATACATACACACATACACATAAGGAACAGGCAAAATCACCTCTGAGGCATCTGCACTGCAGGAATAATGAAGTTTGATACTACCTGATACAAACTTGATACCCCTTGATACAAACTACAAACCACAGGATTCCACAGGGTGGAGCCATGACAGTTAAGGTGGTATCAAATTGCATTATTTCTGCAGTGCAGATTCATCCTGAGTATTTCTTGCCTAAGGAAACCCTATGAATTCATGGGGTCACCATAAGTTGACAGGTACTTGAAGGCATGCAGACACACACACACACTTCATTACATTGACTTAATTCTGGAGTAGGAATCATGTGACCCTCCATCTGTTGTTGGACTGCAAGTCCCAGCAGCCCTACCCATCATAGGGAATGGTGAGGCATGCTTGGACTTGTAGTGCATCAACATGTCATAGGCTGCATGATTCCCTGGTGTATATCCAAAGGTTAGTTCCGATTGGAATAGAGTCACTGAATCAGTAGCACTTACATAACTGTTGACTTACCAAGTTCTAATGAGTCTAGTTTTTAATGAGATTAAAATTGGATTTAGGCCATTACCATTCAGTTTATCAAGATTACCTATATTACAATACCCTTAGGCTATAATCCTATCCATATGTACCTTGGAGTAAAGTCCTACTGAGCTTATTGGGCATCATTTTTCAGTAGACATACACAGGATTTGTACTTCTGATGTACAATTTATAGAGGCATGATTGGACATCTATACCTATAAAATGAAAGAATTTGTATGTGTGAAGGAGTTAAGCCTAATTATTGTACAGTATTGCTATAGGTAGCGGAAACAATGAGATGATATCACTGGAAGCAAAGCAATGCTTTTCACTCTGTGGTAACAGGTAAGTTACTTTAATTCATATTAATCTTGTTATATCCCACTTCTGGTGCAGGGGGTGAAAAAGTGGCCTTTTGGTCACTGCAGACAAGGCCATAGTGAAGATTTATCTCCCTATCACAGAACCTATCAACTGATACTGCACTGATGGACATACTGATTAAACCTATTCATACAATTCACATCCTAAATTGCACTTTTTCACTGAAGACAAGTTTGTTTGCTTATTGTCTCTATCTACAGCTCTATCTGATTTAAACATAATTATTGAAAATTAATACTTTTACTCAGCCACCAAGTAATCAAGTCAGGGAAATCCACCTGTTATCTAATACTGAACTATTTTATTTATTTATAAAATTATTTTGCAATTACTTTCCACCTCGAAAGTCCTCCTCCCCACATGACTTGTAATCTAATACTAGAAAAGCATCATGCCACAGCAAGTTATGAACAAGAGGCAAAACAATCACTAATAAATTATTTTTCAATTAAAAATTGTACACTAATTAACAAGTTGTAACAAAAAAAAGAGTGATATCACCAATAAAGCACTTATAAGATGGATTTTAATTACTGCAAACTTGACTGTGAGCCAATGCAATACCTAAATTTTCTTCCTCTAGTATGCAGTCTAAGCAAATATTTAAGTGGGAGTAACACACTTTTCAAACCAATTTCAATCCAAACCATCCTAAAGTATCATTACTTATTGCCAGAACTGGATAGGGCTATTGTCAAACTGCGATTTTGGCATCTAACAGGCTTCTGTTTTTGGCAGGATAAGCTGTCATTTTCTTTTTCAACTTGTGAATAGTTATGTGCAACACACAGTTCTGAATATTAGTTTCAGGAACTGTATATTATATTTTTGTATCAACTAAAAGTATAAGGCAATATTTCATCTCTGTGTTTGAAATGTTTGAGTTTAATTGCAGGATATCTCAAGGACGAATATAACTTATTGAATTATCATAACATATCTTTAGTTTGTTTACTAAATTCATGTTATAAAGTCTGGCTGTTTTGAAATCCAGTAAAATGGCCAACTCTATATCGCCACACATAGACCAAGTATGTATTTTACATTGCAAAGTTAATACGAGACAATTGGACTAGATAGCAGAAAACACATTTTGGAGTTCCCTATTTCCAAAAGCTGTGAATTACAGTCCATTTCACACATTATATTTTCTATGTTTTAGCAGACTAATTAAAAATGTAGCAGGTAAATATAATGTCATAAGGTGCACTCCTTTGACAATGAGAAACTTCAGTACCTCCTTGTTACAGGTAATGCCAGTGGCAAGAGTTTGTATAATCTGTATATTGTGTGATGTCTATTATCCTATCAGGTAGTTTGTCCAGATTGTAGATTTTTTAAAGCAAAGAAACCATACGTTCAAGGTACATGCAAAGGTCACAGTTGATAAAGTTATTGCTTACTGTTGTATGAATTGGCCAGTGCTGATAAACTTTAGTGATTTGGTGCTACTCTCAGAATCAGGAGAACTATGTCTCTGAATAACAGTAGCTGGATAACAAGACCTGAGACCTATCTACACTATGCAATTATAGCACTATTATTCCAATTTAACTCCTATGGTCCCATCCTATGGGATCTTGGGATTGACAGTTTAAGAGGGAGCTTTTAGAATTATCAGAGATCCAGGGTGGGTAGTGGTTTCAGTGTTTGTTTGTTTTATGCTGTTCCAGAGAACAGGACCTAAAGCAATGGATTCAAACTACAGGAAAAGAGATTCCACCTCAACATTAGGAAGAACTTCCTGACAGTAAGAGCTGTTCACAGTGGAATACACTGCCTCAGAGACCGGTAGAGTCTCCTTCTTTGGCGGTTTTTAAACAGAGGCTGTATGGCCATCTGTTGATGGTATTTTTATTGTGCAATTCCTGTATGTCAGGGGGTTGGACTTGATGGCCCTTGTGGTATCTTCCAACTCTATGATTCTATGACTATGACTCAGGAGACCAGGTTCGATTCCCTTCATGGTCATAGAAACCCCGATGGGTTTCCCAACCTTGGCAAGTCATACACTCTCAGCCCCAGAAAACCCAGTGATAAGTTGCCTTAGTACCACCATAAGTTGGAAATAACTTGAAGGCACACAACAACAACCATTTAGAATTTTCAGACAGTGCACTCAAGTGATTCAACAAACTATAAACCCCAGGATCACATACGATAGCACCATGGTAGTTAAAGGGGAACAACAGGTTTATATATGCATAGTGTGAATGGGCCCTGAACAAGAGGTGAATTGTCCTCAGGTCCTGCTTGTGGGATTTCTGTAGGCATCTGGATAGTCACTATGGAAAAGGGGATGCTTGTTAAATAGACCTTAATGTTGATCCAGCAGGGCCCTTATAAGTCTTATCTGACCTGGCTAGACCAAGAATTTCAAGAATACATGGAGTTATAGTTTGGTGAGAAACTGAGAATTATTTGTAAAGAAACAACAACCCCACACTAAGGGCACATTTGATGTTGGCTCAATGGTCAGGGATAAAAGTGGCTGTGGCTGGAACTGGTAGAAGGTGGAATCTGGGCTGCTGGTGGGTGATGTCAAATAGGTACATCAGCTGAAATGGGTTAATATATTTAGCTAATTCTTAATAAGGCAAGCAAAAATCTAATTTATTCACATTAAAATGGTAGGAGTTAAATGTTTATGTCAATTTTAAGTTACACACTTGCACTAAACCCACTATAGAATGGGGCTGAAAAATACTGTTATTTTACCATCTCCCTTCTTTGTTCCTGTCATGAGCATGGGAGAGAAAGAAACAGTAGCAGGCATAAAAAAGTTTTATAATTTTTTTTCTTGCTTTCCCTTTTAATCTTTTTCTTTCTCTCCAATCTCATTTCCTTCCAGCACTGTTAACTGAGAGTAAATGAGAAGACTGACTGCAGAAGAGAAATGAAATTAGATCCTGAAAAGAAAGGAAATAATGCTTTACCTGAGGCCAAATGGATCACAATGTGAAAAGAATTCAAATTTTCCAGTTTTCTTATTAAAATATATCTTTTTTAGGCATAGGCAGGATAGCCAATCATCTGTCAGGGTGGCTTTTGGGAATGGATCTCCGGCCCTTATCATGTGACCCTGGAACTCCAATCCGGAGCCTTTCTGAAGTGAGGGGGAAGCAGAGTCACTTGAATCCAAGGCAATTAATTAATCCAAGGTGTAATTAATTACCACACGGGAAGGACGAAATTGTGCTCATTACCGGGGGAAAGCGGAGCAAGTGCAAAATAAATTACCAAACTAGATGGATTCAACTATTCGAATTGGCACCCTTGCACATGCTCAGTGGGGCTCTGCACGCTGTCATCCTTCCCTGCTTCCTCCGTTTGCCCCCTCCTTAGCACCAGGAAGCAGGAGGCCAGTGGGAGCAGGATCAGGATGATGGAGAAGGAGGAGGATGAAGCACCAGGACACAGGGATTCACTGGGGGTGAGATCAGGGTGAATGAGGAGGAGGATACAGGAGCAGGGTGCAGGGGGTCACTGGGGGGGTGAGATCGGGGTGCAGGATGATGATGATGATGATGCAGGAGCAGGATGAAAGGAGCTGGGGGGGGCAGGATAAGGCATGTGTGAATTTTATGCAGAACAAATTCCCAATTGCAGTTTCTTCCTATGCAGGAATATTTCTATGTTGAAATATTATTTTCCACTCAGGAAATGCTGTTTCTAGTACAAAACGATGTATGCATTTTGTGCACAATAAGTCCTGAACGATGAAGATTCTCATCAGTTCAGGATTTTTGGCACTCAAAAGCATGTTTTTTAAAAACCATTTTCTAATATTTTCAAATATTTTTTCCAGCCTTAGTGGCAGTTGGGTACAGCACCAAAATGGATGACACTATCCATTTTCCTCTCTCATTTTATCATCCCTTTTTAACTTACACACTTTGTAACCCCCCTGCTAGGCATTTTCTTCCTTTTGCCTGCCCCCTTTCATGCACCCTGCTCAGCTGGACTGCCAGAGGAAGCAGAATGGACTCCCTTTAAATGATCTTTAATTGTGTTTTAATATTACCACCTACTTAATCATGTTTTAAAATATTAGAACATTTAGCTGGATCTGTTTTTAATCTTGCTGTAAACTGCCCTGAGTTTCAGTTTAAGAATAAATTAAACCAATTGCTTTCAGAGAGTGTTTGAAATAGGGCTGAGGGCCACATTAACCACCAACTCCCTGATGTAAGGAAATTCATGGGTACTTGACATCTATGCATATATAACTTAATATGCTGACATAGATACACACACACACAAATACTTTTTAATGGGATAAACAGTTGACTACATATGCAGTTGGGACACATACTAGCACAAATAATGGGTAAATAACTTTTTTAAAAACAAAGGTGGACTTATCAAAATACTTATATATAAAATTACAGTCCTATAAACACTTATTCAGAGACTAAGGTGCTGGTGCTGCTAGTGCTGCTGTTCATTATGATGATGCTTATTTCTTATCCACTTCTACCTAAAGATCGAGCCACGGAATAGCAACAAATTAAACACATAACACTTGCTAAAAGAGCATACACAGCTCACTTCAGTTAACAAATCCTTTGTCAAAGAGGCTCCTTTTTACAATGTTATGAGAGCTCATCCTGCCCCTCTTTTCTTATCTCCTTTCTAGCTGGAACTTTTTTTCTGCCTCCTATATTGGCATTGGGAGGATAGTGAAGGAGAGCTGGACAAAGACAGATGTTCAGTGTTGGATTGCAATGGTATGTCTGCAGTAAACAATGCAATAAAGCTTGTCCTGGCAGAGAATGGGATTGTATTCTAGGTAATCCTATTGTAGGTGTATGTGCTTATGTACAACAGGCAAGGTAAAGAGTTGTTTCTACAATCACTTACTAAGTATGAGTGAAGAGCCAAAAAAAAAAAAAAGGGGGGGGGGACAAATCAGCCTGCTTTAGCAGCTCCTCTGGCTAGTTGAAAAAGCATAGGTTTATACATTTTACCATTAAAATGGAAACCCTAAGAAGAATGGTGGCTGTTGAGAAAGAAAAACATTATTCCAGGATACATTTTGGAATAAGGTTTTGGAGTGGTCTGTAGAAGATTAATTGTTGTTGTTGTTGTTGTTCATTTAGGCAAGGCTAAACTGACCTGGTTGTTTCATCTGATATGTGCATAATGTTAATATTGAATGAAAAGTTCGTTGAAACATGTTGAACTGTTTTTTTGTTTTTAGCTGTATAAGAATCCATCTCTATTCTTTCCATGTTTTTCCTACCTCTGGTGCCAAAAGTGTGGTACAGAGGCGTGGCAGCTCCATGCCGCCCGTTTTTGGCCCGTGTCTGTGCTGCAGCATCCCCATGCTGCAGCACAGACACGCCACAAAAAAAGAGCCACCTAGAGTGACTTCTTTTTGCAATGCCGGAAGCAGGAAGCAGCGCCGCCATGATACCACTTCCTGCCAGCGATGTCTGGGTACTGTATGGTGGCGATGGCATCATGGTGGTCCCTGTATGGATATGAGGCCGCCATGATGCCGGCAGCCGTACACATAGGGTTTGGGAGCATGCGGTTGCTGTGTGCTCCCGAACCCTAAAATCGCCTCCACCACACCACAAAGCACCTGTGTGTACCGTGCCAAAGTTCCTGTTAAAGAAGTCAAACCTAGGAACCTACTTTTTTAATTGAGGCATACCTGTAACCAGCTGTTTCAAATAGTTTTATTTGAAAATACCTTCTCCTTACAGAAAACAGAGGAATGACAATGCACTCTTTTAAACCAACACAACATTTGTGCTTCAATGGCCTTGGTTCCTGCCTTTGCTTTCTCACACCTGCAATGACGATTCCGTTTACACAATCCTGTTCACTTTGCCTCCTCCTCCATGATTTTTTTTAAAAAATAAAACAATACTGGAAGCCATAATTGTGCAAATTATGTATAATTGTACATAATTGTGGAAGCCTTTCCCCCTCCTTTGGGAATATGAACACACACCATGCCACTGCCACCACTTTCACTCTGATCTCTAGGGTCACCCAACATTCAAAACACTACATCATGTGGCTCTTGTGTTACTTTATATGACTATACATAGTGTGAAGAAAACAAGAGGAATCAACATATGTTCATTTGGTTGCATCATATTTCATCAGGGATCCTTATTCAGCAAATTTTAGAGCATTCAGATCTGCTTTTCCGGGAAATATTTCTGTAAAGCTAAAACAAGAAATAGTAGTATTGCAGCATCTTAAAAACTAACACATTATCAGAGTATGGATTTTTGAGGACCATAGACCACTTCTTGTGATGTGTGTGTGTGCGCGCGCGTGCATACATGGGTCAGAGCACAGTTGTAGACAGAGAGATCAGAGGGAAGTTAAATGCAGAAAATACCAACAATGACAATATACATGAGTAAATCTGAAGAATAACTAAATTGTTGCTGATAGCCAAAGCATCCTGTTGACAAGTAAACCAATTTACACATGTAGTAAAACTATGCCTCAGTTTTTCAAGTAAAATAAGCAGGAGATTGACTTTAGCAGAACAATGAAAAAAACAACCCAATGCTTTCCATACTGACACCCCATCTTTTAACTGGCAGTAAGAGAACACATTGCAGATGTTACAAGCAGTAAAAAGGCACAGTTCAGTTGTCCACCGTACAAGGGAATCTACTTTCCACATATCCAATGATTTACTGTTTCAGTTAGAACAGAGTGTACAAAGAAAGAATGCCAGTGACCCAATTTAAAAGCAAAGAATGACTGTAAAGTCATTATTTAAATGTGTGACCTAAACCACGTTTTAATGTCCCCATATCTCTGAGATCATTTTGGGGTAAAACTCCAAACCCAATATAAAGGGCCATGTTTTAATGACGCATCCACTGGAAGAGGAACTACAAAATTCTGCAAAATGCTTTACACTCCCTCTCCTCTCTTCAGATTGTATCCTGACTAATTCCAAAGCGTCTGGGCAGATAAACTAAAGTGAAACACATATAATTCCAAAAACAGCTTATACAGTGAACACTTGTTATACGTTGGGGTTTGGTTCCAAGATCCCCCGTGGATAACAAAATCCGTGGATGCTCAAGTCCCATTAAATATAATGACATGGCAAAATGGTTTCCCTTATAAAAAATGGAAAATCAGTGTTTGATATTTGAAATTTATACTTTTTTTGAACGTCTTCAAACCGTGGAAGCTTGAATCCATGTATAAAAAAGGGCTGACTGTATAGTACTAGCTATACTAACCATAGCCAATGAATGAAATCACCCATAGTCAGCCTAGATAGTAAAGCAAAGCTGGGCAATTAGCTCACCTTCCAATGAACTATTTAGCTTGACCTCCAGAACACAATTTAGCTGGATGGGGTGGGGCATGGTGATATCTCTCACTGTGTGTCCACCTCATGCTGGGGTACTTGGTACAAATTACCAGGGACCAGGGCCTGGCTTTTTTAAATATGGTATTGTCATCCTTGGTAGTATCAATATTTGTTGATTGTTTCTGACATCCATTAAAAAATCAGTGGATTTCAAAAAAAAAAAAGAAAGAAAGAAAGAAAGAAATAATGATATGCAAAATTTGAAATCCTGTGTAAATATTTTTAGTCAGTCCACCAGGGCTCAAAACTGCTGCAAGGAAGGTCAGGTAAGGAAGTTGGCCTCCTCAGAAGTTTCTCCTACAACCACCAAGCAAAGTGGCCTGATCATGAAAACAAGGGAGGAAAGCCATCTCCCCTCCATCTGAGTCAGACTCCAGGCTGCTCCAGGTGCAGAAATCCACCTGGTTCCTTCTCCTCATAGCATCAAATGTCCACCTCTGCCTCTCTGATCTGCCTGCTTGCCCACTGATTAATCTTCCTTGCTGTTGAGAATACTGTGAGTATGCCCACTGAGAAGTCCCCTGGGGAGAGGACCTCTGGTGTCTCTTCCTCACCTGGAACGAAGTCTGGAGGGAGGGGGAGTGGAAGGAGAGACTTTTCCTCAGATCCTCCCCTTTCATGAACAGGACCCATTTCTTGTTAAGGCCAAAGCCATCACTCTGGTGGACACGTGGCCAGCTGGCCCACATCCATCCTCCAGTGGATCCTACCTGTCACACATATCTGCTGCTACTGTCAGTTGAGAGATCAGCCCTCTCCCAATACACACACACACACACACATGGGCCTGAACCAGCTGCCCTGGTCTTCCTGTGATCTGCAGCCAGTCCAGCAGTCTTTGGTAAGATGGGTAAGGGAGTACAGGGAGGATGATTGCTGTGTACCTCCTTCATATCATAGTCCTGCTCTCTACAGCTGCCAAACAGCTGAGCAACGGGCTTGTGAGGGAAAGTTCACATAACAAACATGCATGGGGTGGGGAGCAGAAACATGGCAGCAAGTCCTGACTCTCAGTACTGCATATTCACTTAATCATCTGTATGACCACATGAGTATTAGGATAGGCTTGTACATGCAGCCGAGTCCCATGTTATAAAAGCAGCCTGGGGAAAGCTCTGGTTCTGTGCTACATAAAACATGGTTAATATTTTCCAATATGTCTCCTGTCTCCATCCAACAAAAACGGGGAATGAAGCAGAGCAACTGAGTGTGGGCTACAGTTTAGTACTAGTTTATTAGAAATTCTGCCAGCTATAGTGTGGAAGCTAAAAAGGTCATCCTCTAAACAGTATGCACCTCAGGGCATACACAACATTTCCCCAAGAATATCAAAACCACCTTTTTTGCAATTTGTTCAGTGTGAGCAAAGAGCCTGACTCTATTCAGGTTTCCTCTGAAGTCCTACTGAGTTGGAAATATTGCTTCCTCTCTAGGAGGTGTGCTTATGATTTCAACCAACACATGCAGTTTTCAGTGCTCTGCTTTAGGATTAAACCCAATGGACTTAAAGTAAGATGTTCATTTGCATCCTCTAAGGCAATGACCTCTGCACTGAGGCTGGGTTAAATGTTGGGTGGGGGGGGGGGAACCCAAGTGTTTGCCACATCTGGGATGGTAATGTTTAGAAATTTCTTCTTTCTTGGATACTGTTGAACAACTCTTCCCATGCCAAATTTCTGTGTCTATAAATGAGGTGCGAAAAGGTGGGGAGTTAGTTTTTGTCCTCTGTAGCTGTGACAAAGAAGTATGAATATTTGTAACTTTACTCATAACATGTAGTGCAACCACATACACAAATAACTTGTGAAAATCTTACCCTTCCAAAAGAGAAAGAAAGGAAAAGAAAAAGTGATACAATGTACTAGAAATAGGTAACTGTGTCCCTCCATGTTTTTGTACTTCAGCTCCTATCTTTCAATATTAGCAAGAGCTAATGGGAGTTGAATGCCAAAAGTCTCTGGAGGTCTGCAGATGCTCGTCCCTTCATTACATAAATCATACATGCATAAGCCCTGTCACACATTTCCCTTTCTTTTACCATCATTTTAAAAATGTATAAACTGGCTTCCATCTACAAGGACTGGTGTATGGAGCATTGTGAAAGACAAATTTAGAAAATATAAACTCTTCTAACAGCAAGCAGAAACAATGCAGCAGAAACCAGTTACTCCTCAAAATTGAGATTAAATTTTTAAAATATAACATATCAAATGTAAAATAAAATGTTATAATCTTAAATTATTGAGCAAAGAGGAATGTTTTACTTTGTTGCCAAAAAGGAAACAAAGTTTGTTCCAATGGTATTTCTTCCAGGAGAAAATTCCAAAGGCAGACAACACCAAACAGATATTTATGTTGACCATTCCTGCTTCTTCACACTTGTTAAAAAAGAGAGCCACTTTCCTTATTTATTTAAACATGCACATACACTAAATATACCAGATCCCTTCTGATCTTGGAAGCTAAGCAGGATGAAATGGGTTAGGATGGGAGGCAACCAATGAATACCATGAGGTACAGGCTATATTTCAGGGGAGGGAAACTGGCAAAATAGCCTCCCAGTATTCCTTGCCTAAGAAAATCCTATGAAATCCATAGATTCACCATATCTCAACAGGCAACATGAAGGTGTGTGCATGCATGCACGCATACACACACACGCGCACACACACTTCAATTGCCTCAGACAGAAAATCCAAAGGTGACACACATAACACAGTTGGAAGAACCAGAGCTTGAAAATAATAGTTGTGATCCTGTTGGCTGGCAGAACTATGCCAGTGTAGGTGGTACATGTGACAGAGCAGTACCAGAGATAAAATGACCATGGGTGATGTATATGGTAAGGATGCCAGCAAAAGCCATGTCTGCTGGGAAAGCACACTGTCCTGGTGGCTCTTGAGTTGCAGAAGATGTCAGGAAAACTTTCTTTAATACTGTACTGCAGACAGCTTTCTCTGCAATTCCCTCATCGCCAATATGCAGTATTCCCAAAGTGCCTTACTCCACTGTTATGAAGAATTATACTAACATAAAGCACCAACAGGATTCCATCTGTAGTGTTATAAGAGGCATAATTAACCTGTAATGAGTTACTCTGTGCAGTAGGACAATGAAGACTAAAGAAAGTCACAAGGGAAAAGTACTGTGAGTGGAATGATTTTTTTTTTAAAAAAAGGATACAATAAGGATATAATAATCAGTTAAAAGTTTTAAGAGTAATATTTTAAAAAGGATGTAATAATGTTATGTGGTGATTTCTGATAATTAGAACCATTTGCTTAAAACTTTTTCATGTTTTAGGCCTATCAACCCTAAAGTGTTTTTTTTTTTAAAAAAAGCCAAACAAAGTAATAAGTAACAGTACAACTTACAAATTATTTTGGTATTGTTAAAGGCAGTGGACTGCTGTTGGGAATTTTGTAATAGCAGAAATAAAAAAAAGTACTTTTTAAAAAAGTAACTTTTCAAGCACTGGATGGAATAATGTGAAACTATTAAAGATGTCAACTGCTCCCCCCACATCCATGTCACCATACCTGGCATACCCCATGTTATATTTGAGGTCTCCATATTTCCATATTTGGGGCCAGGCATGTTCTTAAGAGGTCACAATGACCTTTGGAACACCAGGCGAATTTCCCATTGGAAGGACATGTGTAGCAGGAACATAGCCAAGGGGGGGGGGTCCTTGAGGTCCGCCCCCTCCTTCCGTTAGATAAAATGAATGGTGTGTGCCACCACACCGCTGCACCCAAGCCCCATTATAATGGTGGCACTTAGTCTGGACCCCCCCTTCCCAAAATCCTGGCTATGTCCCTGTATGTAGGACCCAATTACAGTGTGCCTTTGCCCGTTCTGCCCCCCCCCCCCCACGTAAACCAAATATCGTGAATGCTTGAGCCCCATTGAAAATAATGGGGCTCGTGCATGTGGCATGGTGTGATGTGTGTGCCACGGGTGCATGCACCATTCTATTTTTGTTGCATGGCTTTCAGTGTAAGCTCAAAGCCGCATAAAAGGCACCCACGTATGATGCGGGCACACTGTAATAATCAGATAAAAACTGAATGGGTTTGCTGATCAATCCATCTCCTCCTACCCCAGCTTTCTGCATACCAGAGACAAAAGTGAACACAGTAAGCCAGTGCTTCCTACCTATACCCTGCCATGTTCCAAGCCAATTTCCGTATCCATCTACCCTGGGATAGTCCTAAATTCAATTACTTTTTTTCTTACTCTGAAGTTAAAGCTATCAATCATTCTGGAATCCCACTGTCGATTCTTGGAAAGACCACCCATCCTTCATTGCTTCGTTGAGGCTAGGATCTTAGATATACATATCAATCCCAAACCTAGCCTCCATGTGCACAGAGAGATTCTTCCATTCACTGTGTCACCCTCAGACCCTGTCTCAGCCACACCCCACTTTCTGTGGCCTCCTCTCAAGGATAGGTAAATATCACCCCTTCTACACCCCTAAACCTACATTATCCAATTTCTATATCTCCACTTTGGTTAGCTCTAAATAGCATGTCTGTTTGAATTACTATCATGTGTTTGATGCTTCTAAATAAAAAAATTCTCTTATTCATCCATACCTGTAGTCCTCCTCAGTTAGTACTAGTATACATAGGTGGAAACGATCCTCAAGTTACCTAGTCTCTTTGAGCTAAGCAAATCCCCCCTACATTTAAAAGAGAAACTGACACAGTTGGTAGGGAGCTCCCAGTTCTGCCACCTTTTTTTGGGTAACATCAGACAGGATAAAATAAAGGAGGCAAATTGGGCATATCATGTCTCTTGTAAGAACACTACAATATCTTTTGCAAATGTGATGTTCTCTAAAGAGTAGAGGAACAGGCATTGGTTTTTATCAAACATAACACTACAGTCAATGAGAAAACTAATCAGGACTTGTTAAACTGGTTGCTTCAAAAACTCTTGAAAGTTGCATGCAGTCTCTCAGGCAAACTACTTCAGAATGAGTACACTTTATTCCAAAATATTTATTAACTAACTGTGCAAATTAGGACTGGATGGTGATGCATATATGATACACATAGGAACCCTAGACTTCTTGCTCATAATATATTACTGGAACCTCCCCAAAGACATTGTTTTTAGCATCTGATCTGTTCACTGACTCATTCAGATATTCAAGTCATCACCGGATGTTGTAATCTTTAGGTATTAACATGCATGTGGTATTCATGTGGTAACCAGGGCTGATAAATAAGGGGGGCTGGGGAACATTTATGTATCATCAAAAAGGAAATGCATGATGATCATATATGTAGAGAAGGAAAAGGAGGGCAGAGATTTTCATAAAAATATGCATATGCTTATTAATATAGATGCAAATTATTATAATTTAAATAGCAAGATAATGCATGACATCATAGCAGGCAAGACTCCCATCTGAGTAGTTTATTGTTCAGGTGCTAAGTATCAGTGAGCAAAATAAAGATCCCATGAAACTGTATGTGTACTAGAAAGTGACCACACGTTATTTTTTTCATTTATATTAACTTTTAGGTCAACTTTGACCCTAATAATAATAATAATAATAATAATAATAATAATAATAATACTTATTTATTTATACCCCGCTCTTCATCCCTGAGAATGGGTCCAAGTTGCCTTATCTGCAACCTAATCAGGTCCCATAAGCCCATGGCCATGTCCTCCCCGACTGAGCCTATCCACCTGTGGGGCAGTTGTCTTCTTTTCCTACTGCCCTCTATCTTACCAAGCATTATTTGTCTTTTCTAGAGATTCCTGTCTTCTCATATAATAATAATAATAATAATAATAATAATAATAATAATCTGATTTATTTATAGCCTGCCTTTTCACGGGGAACCAAAGCAGGTTACAACATGAAAAAACAATATGTTACATATCAAATCCGATTAAAATTTATCCCCCTCCCAAACTCCCATTCCAAATTATAAAACAAAATTAAATAAATTACAATATAGAACATTATAATGATAAAATAAACAGAGCTGGGAAAAAGAGGAAACAACTCTATAGTAGGAGGGAGAAGATGCTATTGTGCTTGGGGAGTGGAGGCTAATTTGGAAAGGCCTGCTGGAAAAGATCTGTCTTAATGGCCTTTTTGAAGGCTGCTAAGATGGCAATGTGGTGGATCTCCTCCGGCAGGTCATTCCATAGCCTAGGAGCAGCCAGTGTGACTCACAAATTATTAAAACAATTTAAAAACTCATACTAAAACTTATATCTATCACCAGTACTTTACACCAGCTACTTTGTTATGAATGCAAAACCAAACCCATCTGATAGTGAACTGCCATGTTGAATGTAAGAGATTTCTTCAGCTGCAGATTGGGGCAAAAGGAGAATCACATTTCCAGCCTCTTCCCACCAGTGAGTGAGGTTGCCATGAAGGTATGTGACAGAGGTCCTGTTTGTGATGGTCATGGCCTTATTTGCTGGTAGGAGGGGACCAGAAACATCCTCCTCCTTGTACCCTAATTTTCAGCTGAACAAATCTCTGTTGCTCAGTGCAACTGCTTCCTGTTAAGATATGTTTAAGGGAGCATTTACCATCATGGCAATAATGCCACAATCGTGACTATGTAGTCTTACTGAATATGGAGCAGTTACAGATCTGTAACTCCATTTAAAATTCATCTAAAAAAAGAACATAAAAAGAAGACTGCCCTTTTGCAGCCCTTGAAATATAAATAAATAAATAAAATTATTTCTTACCTACCTCTCCTCATGGATCAAGATGGGAGGCAAAAACAATTAATGAACGTCTCTTAAAACACACATCTCTAACAGATCAAATATGATGTGCACATCTTAAAACAGTCCACTGTACAGTAGAAGATATGGCTACCCTATCTAAGAATCATAAGGAAAGAAAGTTTCTAGGAGACTTCCTCCTCCTAATTCAGGCCTTTATGTGGACATTCTACACATTACTATGTCCTACTAACACTTGTACAACCTATCCCAACCCCCACTCTAAATACCCATGGAAAGAGAACTACATATTTCCTGGACAGCTTAATTCCCCCTTTTAATGGTGTGCACAAAGTTTTTTTTAATGCATGCATATTTAGGTGTTTCCCACAAAAAGTCCTGCGCATAACTCAAGGTGTAAAAAATAACTTTTGAAATTGGCACACAACTGGAAACATACACATAAACACCCCAAACCTTTTTTGTTCCAAAATGGGAAGGAGGAAAAGTTGGGCAGGGGGATCTGCTCTCTGAGACAGCTGCCTCACTGAAGCTTGCTTTGAAGAAACTAATGGTAGAGGCAGCCCCACAGAATTCTACTCTCTAAGCTAAATACAGCAAAATTCCCATCCAAGACTGTGTAAGGGACATAGGATTAACCTGTTGAAAGACTCAGAGTCTTTTGGCCTTAGTGCCATATTCTGCTTAGGTTGTCAAGGTGATTCTTACCAAATGTTTTTAGAGTCATCTGTAGCAGGTGGTTATAAATCAGATTTATGAAGACAAAGCCTCCTTAGAACTGTATATTTTTTAATAGATTTATGATGAAGCTATGGTTCAGTGTGTGGAGGGTCTACCCTATGGGAATGCAGAAAAGAGTAACCGGAGAGTGTCATGTAGACAGAAAAGAATACAATCCTTTCCGCATTCATAAATCCCAAATGCCCACAGTTATAAGTCACTGGCTATAAATTCAGTAACTGAGTTCCAACAATGACCAAGGCTTAAATTAGAAAGTCGCTGGTATAATAAAAAGCATACAACTTCCCTATCCAGGAAACAGCAATATCAATTAGAAGGCAATTTATAAATTCCTATTTTCCTGATGTCATTTTTAAAATCTGTCAACAGCATGCAGTAACTTTTATTAAAAAGTGAAGCCTAGTAATACTAAGAAGACTTACTTTAAGAAAAACAATTATCATTTAATATAAAAGGTAGTCCTTGAAGGAACATTAAAAGTGTTCATTCCACTTTTATTTTTACTTAAAGTCATACTTCTGAATGACTTCATCTCACTTGTTTTATAGAACTGAACAGATGTTTTCAGTCCCTTTGAGAGCAGCTAATATCAGACTCTTAGGATTGGAGCTGTTGAAATAAAATAAAACTACCAAGCGGCAATTTTGCACAATACCCATATTCATTGATTAATGTATTAGTCAAAGGTTCTGATGAATATAAAACAAAGCAGTTGTAATAAGTGTGATATATCTTCCAGGATACTCAAGAGTAATATTGGAAAATGGTTCTGAAGAGTAGCAGAATTGAAAGGTTTACCTGTAAGCTCTGCCTTGAAACAGATTAAATTGTTGGAGTTTATGGGGGAGAAAATAAACCCTGTTTATATTTTATTGGAACTATATTTGGAATTTTATAGGGAGGAAAATAGTTATTGAGGATTTTTAGAACAATAAAAATATTTTTGTGTACAACGTCGGGTTTTATCAGAGAGCAAACTTAATCTAAGTTACTACAATCTGTAGCAAGGCAGTAAATTGAATTGAATTTTCTAATGTAATACTCTGAATTCAATCTTACTAGTGCTTTAGAGAAGGTCTAATGGAACCAATGGTGATTTAGATATTATTAATTGGTTCCACTGATTTTGATGGATCTAATCTAAGGGTGGCTCTAACACAAAGTTTTTAAGGCTACATCTACATTACAGAATTAATAGTTTGGCCCTGTTTTATCTGCTATGGCTCTATGCTATGGAATTCTGGGATTCACACTTTTGTGAGATATTTACCCTTCTCTGTCAGAGATCCCTACAAATCCCAGGATTCCAATGGCTGGAACCACAGCAGTTAAAGCAATATCAAACTGCATTAATTCTGCAGTGTGTCAGCAGCCTAAGACTTATGGGGAGAGGACACACACAAAAAAATGCCATAATAATAATGAGAACATCCAAACACCAAGTACAGTGGTGCCCCGGGATACGAAATGATTGCGTTACGAAATTTCCGGGATACGAAAAAGTTAGATTGGAAAAAACTGTTCCGGGTTACGATATTTTTTTCGGGTTACGAAATTTATTTTGGCGCGAAATTCAAACGCAAAGCGCGGCTAGCGGCTTTCCAGCGCTAACGGAAAGCCTTTTCGGGTTGCGAAATTATCGGGTTACGAACGGAACGGCGGAACGAATTAATTTCGTAACCCGAGGTAGCACTGTACTGTATAAATCGTGTAGGAATCCTAGACTGAAGGAGAGCATTCAAGAAATATAAGCACAAGACTGGACAGACTTTAAGATAAACGACATTTGTATTGCACTCAGGCTGTGTTTTATATCTATACCTTTAACAGAGCAGAGAGGAAGGGGTTCTTGAGAAACCAACTCAAAGATGAAAGCATTGCAGTATCTCATGGCAGAACACTGGAATCCAATGCTGCATCTCACACATTCACTGTGGATATTCACCCCCTTTCAAAATTCAGTGAAATTAAACCTGTTGCATCCAAAGATTCCTCTGAATTTGAAGTAAGGCAGATTAAGGTGCTACACTGTTTTAGTGCTATTGTGCCACTTTAACCACTATGGCAGCTTTCATGATATTCTGGGATCTGCAGTTTAGTGAGGCCCACGACCTCTGGCTTAGAATTCTAAATGCCCCTCCATAAATTGCAAATCCTAGGAGTCCATATGATGGAACCATGGCAGTTAAAGTTGAATAATAATGCTATAACAGTGTGGTATGTTAAGGCCCATAGGGTGCAGATGAATCTTAACTCTAAAAGGTAATGAACACACTACCAGAATCTGAAGTCAACAAGGAAATGACAGTCTAACAATGCCCTCCAAGAAGTGTGTGAGTGCACTTGTGTATGAGCTCATGTTCTAGTAGTATGAACTACCATGAACATGTGGTACCCAGGGCCAAAGAAGTTTGATTAGTGCCCCAATTTAAATGCAAATTCAGGGGAGAGATGGTCTAAAGCAGTGATTCCCAAAGTGCATAGTGAAAAGATCCATGAGGCAGTGAGGGGAAAAGAGGCAACAGAGGGATGGTGAGGGAAAAGGGAGAAACAGAGGTGGTGAGGGAAAAGGAGGCAGCAGGAGGGCCTTCAAGACAAGAGGAGCCAGTGGCCTTTAGGACCATGGTGGAAATGAAGAGTTAAAGCACATGATGACAGAGAGAAAGTGGCAGCAAAAAGGAGCTTCTCTATTTAGGACCCTGATTAAGCTTAGGCCTTTTACAGACTGCCAAAATAAAGCTGCTTTGGGTCTCTTTGGAGGTATGCTGTTTAAATGATGCATGCATCCTAAGAATCCGGAAGCGGCACCAAAGTTGCACTCCAGTGCTTAGGAATGGGGTGTGGCTTTGCCGTGACCTCCGGACTCTTAGGACCCATGCATCATTTAAATAGCATACCTCCAAAGAGACCCGAAGCAGCTTTATTTTGGCAGTCTGTAACAGGCCTTAGTGAGTTTTGCTGGGACTTAGTTCACAGGTTGGAGGTGTGCTCTTGGTTTTTTGTTGTTTTTTAAAAATTTTTATTGGACAGGTCAAGATAAGAGGTGGTAGAAGAAACAATGTTTGGGAGGCAGACAACTCAAGCTGTGTGGGGAAAGCACATCTTTGAGGATGATGGAGAGGAGTATTTGGGGTTGATTCTTCTTCACCACTCATGCTTCTTTCAGGTTGAGATAGATTCCCCACTGGAGAGAAAAATGGGAAAGTGGCTGCACTCTGGTGAAGAATAATTGAGAGTCCTTCCTCACTGGGGAGAAGCTTCTCCCTTTGCACCTGGCCCCTTGTGAGCAGCCAGTCAAGCAGCAGCTGAGCAGTGACTTTGTCACAAGGCCAGCATTGGTGAGAGGCACATTGGTCGTTATTCAGTCAGTTGTCCAGTTAGTATTCAACTGGCTGCTCAGTCACTGCTCCTTTTGCACCCAGACACCCAGGAAACAGCAACTCATACATGAAAAGAGGAGGCAACAGCGGTAGCAGAGAGGAGATGGGCATGGCTGACTAAATAAACAGTAGAACTAATATGAAGACAGTAGAAAACAGTAGACCTAATTTGAAGAAATAGGCATTGATAGGCACTAGGGTTGTCACCCAAGACAAAAGAGGCAATATTCCCCAAAAGTTTGGGGATCACTGGTCTAGAAGGGTGGAAACTCTCTCACTCTCTCTCTCTCTCTCTGTGTATGTGTGTGTGTGTGTGATATGCTGGCATAACATTTTACTCAACCACAATTTCTCCGCTGCAGTTCCCCAGCCTTGCTTTTTTTCCCCTTAGAGGTTCTAAGCACACATTGATCGGGAATTCACTCAAGATATGTGGGAAGGAACTGGCTTAGGAAGGAATAGTTATGCTAGAAAAGTAACAGAGAGGAAAACTCCATTCACCCCAATTCTCTACTCTAAACTGCCATCACTAAAGTGGCTTTTTCCAAGAGGTGGGAGCTCTTACATTTTTTAAAAAGCACAGTTACACATGTAATGGAGAATCAGAGCAATGCCTTGAAATCCTAGCACCTTTCAAGTTCATGTTGGTGTATTTTGTTAGTGGCTTACAAAACAAGCTAATGCAAAATAGCTAACCCAATATGGGGTATACAAGTTTAAAAATCCTTAAGCAACCAGTAATTGAAACATTAATTTGAAACAATTACATTATGTAACTAAATAGCACATCCATTTCAACATGGTGTAGTGGTCTGAGTGTTAGACTGGAAAACTGGGAGACCATATTTTCAACCCCTGCTTGGCCATGGAAACCTACTGGGGAAGGCAAGTCCAAAATCCCCTCTGAAAAAATCATACCAAGAAAACCCCATGATTGGTTTGCCTTAGGGTCGACATAATTCATTAAAAAATTACTTTTTTTATGATAATGATGATCCTGAAGAAAGTACTTAACAGCTGTTTTATTCACTCCTGGAAATCAACTTTTCAGAAGTAGCTTTCTAGAGGGATCTTCACAGCTGTAACACTGAAATAAGGAGGGGTGCAGAGTGGTCAAGTTTCAGGGCTAAAGCCTAACTGCAAAGGAAATAAAACAAAACCCAAACCATCCTACGCACATCTAGTGACAGATATGCTCCAGCAATACTAAATTATGCAAGCCGTCTCATATTCTTGACAGAACCACCATAATTCACCCTAACTCCTATTATCCTAAAAGTATGGAAAAGGCTGAGGTAATAGTTCTGTGTAATCAAGTTGGAAAACATCTGCCAAAGTAAACCTTTATTTAGTGCTTAATATAAAGTTTTCATAGAACAAAATCTGTAACGGAAATGAATCTTGTTGAAGCTCCTTCAGCAGTGGAGTACTTTTCTTATCCTGCTCCCATGCCCCATTTTCAGAAATAAAGCCCAGTAAAATCTAGTCCAATTTTATTGTGATTCCAGAAAAGGACGAATTATGTATGTCCCATGCCTTGTTAAAACTAAAGCCTCAGACGCTATGCATGTAAAGCCACAGCTTGTATTCTAGCAGTACATTTATCCCTTTTCTACAAAGTGCTGCGTGTGTGGGCAAGGAGACCCAGCTTTAAATGAGATGTGCAGCAATGCACAGATTTCTTCTTGCACCTGTAGCATAACATTTAAACTTATTTCCAGTTAACATTACACTAAACCACAATGCCAACACAAGACAACTGGCACCTGAAGCTGAAAATTTAGATAGCAGTACCATGGCAGAACAAACAAACAACAATCTGCTGTCCATAACAATGTTTAGTAACTGATGCCTGAAGAACTTTGCTTCCTGAAGAAAGGCCAGCCCCAGGTTGTCCGTTGCAATGGAAGACTATTTGCAAACAGCTAAATTCCACAAACCGAACAGGGAGCATAGATTATGTCCATGATAATCTAGTCCAATTTTTTAGCACATTGGACTTCAGGTCATGGATGAGGATGCACTATTGGAATGTAGCCTGATTTAAGGAGTGTTACAAAAACATTACCACCATGCTGGAGATTTCTGTGGATCAAGTTAATGTTTTAAAAACAGAGAAATAAAGTCAGTAAAAAAATGCCCATCCTGTATTCCTTTCCAGATACAGAATAGAAAAGTTAGGGCTTTTTTTTATACAATCCCACTCCACAACACCTACTATACCTAAATAACAGAAGTTGTCATCAAAAAAGGAACATAAGACTCAGGGAGTTGTAGTCCAAAACATCTATTTTTTCCAAGGTTTGAAAAAAATCTATAGCAAATGCTCATGAAGACAGTAATTGCAAGCATGAGAAAAGCAAGTTAACTGCTAGATTTGCCTAGATGCTTCATCCTATTTACCTGTCGATAATAAATGAACAACAATGGAGAATAAGAATATAAGAAAAACCTTGCTGGAACACAAAAAAATTCTACTTAGTCCAAGGTTATTATTTCAAGTGGTGGCAAGCAACAAATCTCATTAGCTAACCATGAAAAGAATACCATCATTTCTCCCCAGCACATGGCACTCAACAGTATATTGCAACTGAACATGGAGGTTTTATTAAGCTATCATTGCTAATCACTGTTGATCAAGTTATAATGGAAATGAGCTCACAGGACTGTAGTGCTGGGACTTTTTGATTTACAGGGAAAATGACATTGCCTCCGACCCCACCCCAGCTTCCCAGTTTAGATATTTTCCTCAGCAACAATATATGGGCAATTAAGGTACTTTAGCATTACATAAGTAGGAAGACAGCATTGTAGTGGTTTGACTGTTGGCCTAGGACTATGGAAAACACAGTTCAAATCCCCATTCAGCCATGGAAGCCACCTGGGTGACCTTGGACAAGTCACATACTCAGCCTCAGAGGAAGGTAAAAGCAACCTCCCTATGAACAACCCTTGCTGAAGTTGGAAATGACTTGACAGTACACAACAACAAGAAGAAACTTTATATAAGACATGGCTCTGGTGGAGATATAAACTGCTAGAAATGATTTTGTTTGATATGGACAACCTTAATGAGTACTTGTACTTCAGAATCTGACACGGCATCACAGTTTTTGTCATCTGAATGAAAATCCTTTTAAAAGCTATCTAAACCGTTGGTCATGCATATTACTCAAAAGGCACCAGATCCCATATGATCTTGGAAGATAATGCAAGTCTGCCCTAATAGGCTATATTTCAGAGGAAAGAATGAGCAAAACTACCTCTGAGTGTTCCTTGCCTAAGAAAATCCTATGAAATTCATGGTGTCCCTATAAGTTGGTGGGTGATTTGAAAACACACACACACACACACTTTGGCCAAGACTATTTTTTGACTCAGCTATGTATGAACAGATCCTCCAAACATTTGAATTGGGTCCTGTATTCTTTGACTTGTTGAAAAATGATTCGATGTAATGGATGAACAGGTGTTTACATTTGTGAATAACTCCAACTTTATGCACATTAAAAATAGAAACTACAACTTAATGTAAGCAAGTATTGCAGTGGGCATAGGGGCAAAATAGGTGCTTCTTGTATGCTGGTCAGATCTGAGATGGTAGTGATGAAGTGGCAAATGGATCTTGCCATTGTGTGGAAAATGTTGAATTGTGAAAGACATAAAAAATCAAATAAAAATCAAGAGCTCAGAAATAAAACTGCCAGTATCAGAATGCCTTTATACAAATCTATGGTGCAGCCATCTCTGTTATACTGGGTAAAGTTCTGGTCATCAGTCTTCACAAAGGGAAAGTACAGAAAAGAGCAACAAAAGAGGAGCAAGTGAGATGTGAGAGAGGTAAAGAAAAATATGCAAAATATGGAGGAAAATGACAGGGAGAAGTTGTTATTCTGCCTCCAGAGGTCATCCAAATAAGTGGAATAGTGGGAGATTCTGACGAGGAAACAGGAATTGGTTTTTCACACAGTTAAACTGTGGAATTTGCTTATGATAAGAAGTAATGATCATCAGCCAACTTGAACAGCATTAAAAGGGACACTCATGGATGTTAGAACCATCAGTCAGGATAGCTATATATTCCCTCCAGTACCATAGGCAACATGCTGCTCTATATCAGCTGCTGGAAATAGCACCAGGGGGATGCTCTTACACAATTTCATCCTTGTGAACTTCCCATAGCTAACAGATAAGTCTTTGATCAGATCAATCAAGTTTCTTCTTAGTTTCAAATTATGCAAAGAAACCTGTCTAAAAAAGTGCCATCTATCAGCTCAATTTCTTCACTTCAGTATTTGGAGAGAAGAGAGAAGGAAAATCTCCTCCGCGTCTTCTAGCATAATGTCAGTAAAAGTGGAAAGAACCTTCAGATTATGAAAGAGAAAATCTTCCACGGCTAAAAACAGTGCAAGCTCCTAAGAGTGGCAATTTCTGTGTGCACAAAGAGCCCTGTTAGAAGCAGAGGCTATATCACAGAATCATAGACTCATATGAATAAAAGTAACAGACTGACTTCAGAAGACTTCAATGGTACCTCATGGATTTCATGTCAGTGGAGTGGTGAACGATATCTGATCCAGACTCTAAAGTTGCTATCCAAAGTGCCAAATCTTATTCTCAAAACAGTTTCAGCACCTTGGATATCTCATTTGAAGTTCATACTAAAACCTAAAACAAACTCACTAACATGGAAGCTATCAGTAGAATTGGCTCACATATATTTACATATTTAGCACATAACACAAGAACACAATATTCTGTATTATTATTATTATTATTATTATTATTATTATTATTTGCATCTCAAAAGTACACACAACACATATCAGATGAAAATGAGTTGCAGTGCTGAGGGTGTATTTTGGTGACTTCTGCAGAAGAAACAAAGTAAGGAGAAGGGAAGTGCTGGCAGTGCTTTGCATACCACACACATATCGCCCAGCAAAGAGAAGCTGTTCCAAGATAGTCCAAGACACTTCGCTGCTTGGATGCCTCCCATTCCACCAACCAAACAGCACAAAATTACCTTGTTGGGTAATTAAGGCGGTGGCTCCCATCAGTACTTTTGCCCTTTCTGGCAGTAAAAATTCAACAGAATTAAATGAAACAATGAACTATTTTCTCCCTTTTCATGGCAGCCCTAGTCAGCTTCTTAAGGTGCACACCTCACTGCCTAATGTCAGGGCTGACTATTTCACAATGCAGTTCAGTGAACATATGAGAAAGAAATCAGGTTGTCATTTAGACATACTCCTTGGCATTAGCACTGGGCAACCTCCCCTCTCCTTTACTCAGCAGACAAGTTTTGCAGGGTCACTGTGAAACATATACATATAGAAATGTCCAAAATAAGGAATCTTCAACAGCCCTGAGCAGAGGCAATGCCATTTGAGAGAACTCTGAGTTGGCAGGCAATTCCTCCTTTCTTGCACATCCACTGAACCTGACATTCCTGAAAATCCCTAACATCATGATATAAACAACTGAGTATAGCTGCCTATGAGGTGGTGAAAGAAGAGGAAGGGGCTGGCGCTACCATGATGTGATCACTTCAGGTGGCAAATGCTGGGTGGTGTGGACTGGAAAACAGTAGCCCTCTGCCTAGTCCCTTCTGCTGAATGACAGACTACTTGTTCCTGGAAGTCTTCCCCACAGTCCCTGAGCTACTCTGGTCTCCTCAAGGGATGTGGAAAAGACTGCTGTATCCCAACTGTTGAAATAAGATCCAACTGCCACTCCAGGTGACTTCTTTAAGGTGGTATGGGGAGAGTCCATCTTGTCCTTCACCTCAGGCAGGAAAATGTTTTGAGACAACCTTAGAAAGTGGGTATATTATAATAAAACGTACCCTTCTCCTCATTTACATTTGTATCTTTCCCTTCATCCAAAGATCTCAAAATAGTTGCCCATCCCACCCTTTCTCAGACACACATACCAGTCCTTTAAAGTAGTTTACACTGAGTGACAATGACTGATCCAGTGTCATTTGAGTGAACATCATAGCTAGCATACATTGAAACTCAGGTTTGCTTGGCTGACTCTTGATTTTTCACTGCCCAAAGCAAAATACAAAACAGTACCTCCAGCAGCTATTCCATTTACCGAAGCTGGCCAGACAAACTGTTTGTGAATGTGACTTCACTAATAGCAACGGGACTGTATTCTCTACTTCAGGACTACCTCACTTTATATAACAACTAGGCTGGCCCTAAAGTTCTGTGTGAAAAAGCCCCTTGTAGGTTAAAAAATGAACATATAGTTGCTTCTTTGACCATCAAATGGATCCTCAGAAGCTTTGACCTCTGTAGCAGAGCTATCTGTGCTTTATCAGGTCCCAGGCTGGATGCATGGCATGTCCAGGCAAGGTTGGAAAAGATGCTTGTTTGAAACCCCAGAGAGTTGCTTTTAGTGCCAAATTGCCCCCACTAAGCCAGAGCAACCAAGGGTCTGACTCAATATATGGCAGCTTCCTACACTCCTATTCTAGATTACCCCTTTTACCATATGACTCCTTCCTGGTACCACCTTGTTTGGAAGCATGAAGTAGGTTATGGTATATTGTATATTGGCTTGACAAACCAAATGAATATTCCTCCATAGCACAAACTGACAAATGCAATACATGACATAAGCCAATGAACAGAGACAGGGAGAGGGAATGAAGTGCAAGAGGTAAAGCCAGACTTGTAGCATTGCTCTAGCTCATTACCCTGAAATAAATGGGTGGGTGGGTGGGTATGATACTTTCATATTATATAACATTGCCCCCACTTCCCAAAGTTGCATACTGCCCTCTGCTTAAAGAAGTTCCCCTTAGCTACACCTCTTGTTTGGATGAAACTCGCACTGCCACGTTCATCTATAACTACTATATGGTGCAGCAGTTTAATTATAGTACTTTAGTCCAGGTGGTAAGGATGGCATGCGCTTAACCCGTGTGCTACTTGTGAGTCAAGAGAGATGCTATACATGTTTTAAAAATAAGATCCAGCCAATTTACCACTGTGGACAGAGTTTTGGGCAGGAGATGTTCAGATCTTGGCTGAATTCTGAAACAAACTAGACTCCCTTGTTTGCCTTGTAAATCTCTCGGCCCAATTAACTCCAGGGATAGTTGTAATGATATAGTGTGACTATCCCAGGGATACCAAGCTGAGACTCTTGAAAGATGAGCAAAAGTGCAGAGTGCAAAGGAGTAATATATTAAAAAGTTGGATTTTCACATGCACGCCCATGTACACACTCTTGCACAGATCAGCCTACTCATCAACATTAACAGTGCAATAAAGCAGGTTATTCAAATACTTGTGTAGAAAAGGGCTGCACCATTCAAATTGCTATTTATTTTCAGCAGGATGGAGTCACTTAAAATTATGATGAAGCCGGCAGTGATTTACCGCAGTTGTTTCTCTCGAAATTGTGCAGGTGAGAAAAATGACTAGAAAGTTACATTATTCCAGTGAAGGCAAGGAACAGAGTTATACGTGATATCTCCCCCCCCCCCCCCCGGATATATATCTACTACGCTGCAGATTTAGACAGATGTATCCATGCACGTGTGTGTATGATTTTTTTTTTAGGTGGGAAAAGTAAGACCAGAAAGATGTGTGTGAGGTCTGGGTGACTCCATGCAGCCCCAGATGTTTACAAGGCTCTCTGAAGACTGCAACATGAGACCCTTACAAGGGGTGAGGGGAGAAGGGGGAAGACCTGACAGAATGCCACAAAACTGCACACGCTGAGAGAGAATTTGACGTACAAGTCGCATTCAAGATGCAGACTTCAAGGTGCACCGATGCTCACACTTAACCAACAAAAACTAAGCAAATGACGAAATTCACAGCCATAGCTGTGTTAGTCTGTCAAATCAGTATGCAAAAGGGATCTTGCAGCACCTTTGAGACTAACTGAAAGAAAGAAGCTGGGAGCATGAGCTTTCCTTGACTTGAGCCTCATAGGCTTGAGATACACAGTCCAAAACACACTGCAGAAATAACCCAATTTGAGAGTGCTTTAACTGCTCTGGCTCAATGCTAGGGAATTCCAGGAACTGCAGTTTCGGGAGACATTTAGCCTTCTCTGTCAGAGAGAGCTCAAGTGCCACAACAAATTCTCCAGCAGTTAAAGCACCCCCAAACTGGATTATTTCTGCAGTGTATTTTGGACCATGCGTGCATCTGAGGAAGTAGGTGCAAGTCTACGAAAGCTCATGCTACTTTCTCAGTTTCCAAAGGTACCACAAGGTCCCCTTAGATATTAAGCAAGCAACACTAAGTAAGTGCTACCGAAGTGTGAGCTGTCCAACTAAGGATATTTATGGTGGGTTGGGTGGAATAAAATTAAGAGGCAGAAGCAATAACTTTTAAATTTAAAAAATGCAATTGGTTGGGCAAGGGATACCTGGCCAAGGTGTATCTACCTGATCATCTTTGGAGAGACTGGCCCAGTTTTCAAAGCATCCCTGAGTCTTAAAAGAGGGATTCCCTTGAGGTGCAGCTTCTCACTTTTCTAACTCTGGATGGGGAGGGAGACCCAGGCGGTTCCCTCCTTGCAAACTGGAGCAAACGTAAAGCCCTTCCATCCAGGGAGACAGGAGGTGAAAAGCAATCGATCAGTCAATCAGTCAATCAAAAATCTTACACACTGTAAAGCGGGGCCCCGAGGAGGGAGGAAAAAGGAATCAAACCCAGTCTCCAAGAGGTTTTCTTTTTAAAGGTGATCACCACCACCACCACCTTTTGGGAGGGAGAGTCCTCCCTTGGCACCTCCATCCAAAGCATCCTCTCCCCAAAGAAAGGGGCTTTTCTTTTTGAGGGAGCTTTCCCCCCAAGGCTCAGCCCGTTCCCACGAACCTGTTCCTCTCCTCATCCCAAGGTGTGTGTGTGTGAGAGAGAGAGAGACAGACAGAGAGAGAGCGCACCTCTGAGCGTGGGCAGAGTGTTTCTCTCCTTCCAGAGTGCAACCATCCCCATTTCAAGTAGAGTTTCCCCCATTATACTACATCTTCCCTCCGTATGGGAATAGCAAGTATATTTCGGTGCACTTCAGCCCTTTTACACAGTGTAAGATCATTGCCCCAACAAGCTGGGGACTCATTTGATGTGTGTATGAGAGGGAGCCTCTGAGCCCGTGCAGAGTATTTTTTCCCTTCCAGGGTGCAACTATCCCCATTTCAAGTGGACTTATCTCCGCCGTTATCACACCTTCCCTCCTTTGAGCGAGTGCAAGTCCATTTCTATGCCGCTCGTCCGTGCACTTGAACAGTTTTTACAAAGTGTAAGCAAGCTGGGGACTCATTTGAGCGACCTACGGAAGGAGGCCAGCCTGGGTCGAGCTGGAGCCTTGGCTGGTACTGAACTTGCAACTTTTTGATAGACTTCAAAGCTATGGCCGTGTTGGTTTGTAGAATCAGTCCGCAGAGAGCTCTTGCAGCCCCTTTGAGGCTCACTGAAAGAAAGAAGTTGGCAGCAGGAGGTTTTGTAGGCTTCAGGCTACTTCCTCAGATGCACTCGGTGGAGTGGAAGCCAGGCCCAGGCATACATGGATGCCACTAGTATGTGAGGCTGTCAGTACAAACTACAAATCCCTTGAGTATGGAAATGAAGTCGCAGATCCACTCCACCAAATGTATCTGAGGAAGCAGACTGAAATCTAGGAAAGCTCCTGCTGCCAACTTCTTTCTTTCAGTTAGTCTCAAAGGCGCTGCAAGATTTCTCTACATACTGATTCTACAGACTAACATGGCTATATCATTGAATTCTCAACCTTGCAGTTTGTGAGCGAACTGCTGCAATACTCAGAGCTATTGCAGCCACTGTCAGTCTATAAAATCAGTCTGTAGAGAGATCTTGCAGCAGCACCTTTGAGACTCCCTGAAAGAAAGAAGTTGGCAGCAGGCGCTTTCCTAGACTTCCGGCTACTTCCCCAGACGGACTTCTGTCCTAGAGGCCAGGCTATTTCTCTCTACGGACGCCGAATGCTCAACCTTGCGGATTGTGAGTGAGTGGCTGCAAGAGGGCATCAAAGCACGGTGTCCCCGGGGCTCCTCCCTTGCTCTGCTTTCCCTTTGCCCAAGGGTTAGAAGGGAGAAAGTGAGGGTGCTAGGCGCCGCCGGAGGGGGACTTACTGTAAGGGCAGTTGTCCTTCTTGGTGCCGCTGACGTTGCCGTTCTTCTCGATCCGGAGGAAATACTTGTTGAAGCAGTAGAGCTTCCTCCAGCGGACGTCTCCCCGGAGGTGCTCGTAGCTCCGCACGTGCCTCCCGGCGCTGGCAGCAGCAGCAGCAGCAACAGCAGCCGAGGAAGGAGACGAAGACGAGGAGGAAGAGGATGCTGAAGAAGCAGCAGCAGCAGCAGAAGAAGAAGCGTTGGCGCCCCGGAGGAGCCGCATCTCTGCCCCGCGGCGCTCAGGGCAAGGCACCGCCAAGGCAGAGGAAGGCCACGGCATCATCATCATCATCACCATCGCCGCCAGGCAGAGGAGGAGGAGGCAGCCTCCGCGGGGAGAAGAGGAGGAGGAGGAGGAGGAAGGCAGGTGGGCAAAGGCGGAGGCACCCTGTATCAGTCTCCATTTGCACATTGTACTGAAGCTCTGGGCGCTGGGAGATGCCTCATGAAAAGGAACATAATGGAAGGGGGCAGCCCGGGGCGAGGCAAGGACGGCCCGGGGCGCCTCTGCTCAAAGCCCGGGGAACTGCTGAGGAAGAAGAAGAGGAGGAGGAGGAGGAGGAAGAGGCTGCTTCTCTTGCTTCTTTCTGGCTGGAAGGGAGGGCTCCGACATCCATGCCTCAGGGGGCCAAGCGCTCCAGAAAGCCCCGGCTGCCTTCCCAACGCTTCAGGCGGGCTCCTGCCTTTTCCAGCGGCTTCTTCGGCTTTCCCTTCGAGGAAGTCCTCCCAAGGCAGGAGTCTCCCTCTCTCTCTGAGGGAGGGAAAAACTCCAACACTTGCCTCACACTTGCCTCCGACTCCCAATTGCCCTCTCAGTCTCTCTCGCTCAGACACACCTTCTCTCTTCTTTCTCGGTGGTCTTTTAGATATATGTGTATATATATATTGTTTTGGCGGGTTTCTATTTCTCCCTTTTCCTCCTCAGGGTCGTCGGCACCATCTTAACAAACAAACAAACAAACAAAGAAGGAGGCGTCCTGCGGAGAAAGAAAAAGAGAGATAAGTGACAGTGAGTAAAGAGGACGTCGCCTGCAGCCGGAGGAGGAGGAGGAGGACCCGGCTCCTCCATCCCTTTTGGGCTGAGAAATCCCAAAGGGCCAAGGCGCCCCCGCCCCAACCTTCCCTTTCGCCCCAAAAGGACCCCTCCTTCCCGCCCTCCTTCCCTTCGGCTCCCTTTGGGGCACCTTCTCCTTCTCCCTCGGCGACGCCGTTCTCTTCAGTCCCAGAAGCAGCAGCAGCAGCAGCAGCAGAAGAAGAAGCGGGCTGGGCTCTCTTGGTCCTCCCTCAGGTCGGGGTGTGAAGGGGTCAAGAGGAAGGGAAAGGGGGAAAGGAAAGAAAGAAGAAAAAACTCCAACCACCCCTCTCTTTCTTTCTTTCGTTCTTTCTTTCGTTCTTTCTTTCCCTCCTCTCTCTCTCTCTCCCTCTCTTTCTCCTCAGGGTTGCCAACAGGTTGGAAGCCGCCCTCCGCAAGGCTGTCTGGCGGCGAACTGCAGAGGGTTGGTTGGTTGCCTTCTGCTGGTCAAGTTTTATTGGCAGGGGCTCAAGCAGCGGCGCTGGGACATCTGAAACCCCTTCGCCCCGGGAAGCCTGCCTGCTGCTGGGAAGGAGAGGAGAGACTTCGCCGGGGAAGAGGACCGGCCCTTTCCTCAACTATATCAATCTCCCTCTCCCTCTCCTTCCCCTCCCTGCTCCCTCTCCTTGGAGCAGCAGCAGCAGCAGCAGCCTTCAGCTAATTGCTCCTCAGGCCCTCCTCCTCCTCTTCCTCCTGGCCACCAGCATGGCTTGCAGGATACTCATGCTTTACTCATTTCCCTCAGCCAATCCCCTCCAGGGAGCCCCTCTCCCTCCTTTCTTTTTTCTTTCCTCCCCTTCTCCTTTTTTAAAAAAACTGGTTTTCTAGAAAAGTATTTTTTTTAAAGATCATTTTATTTTCTTTCGGCAGCCAGCAGTTGAGAGCCACCTGGCGCTGGGGCTGCTGGGCTGCCTCTTGGCTCTCCTCCTCCTCCCTCCTGGAAGAGTTGGGAAGAAGGTTATAAGGCAAGCAAGTCTCTCCCCAACACCACCATAAAAAAGAAGTTTATAACGCCATATATCTAGGAAGTCACTGCTGGGTTTACTATAAGAATCCAGGACATAATTACCGTATTAAGTACTGAGGAGGTATTGTGAGAAAGGAGTTGAGCAACAGGAGTTGTTAATAGAATCTTAAAATCCTAGAGTTGGAAGAGACGGCAAGGGCCATCCAAGCCCCTTCTGCCATGCAGGAACTCTCAATCAAAGCATCCCCAACAGGTGGCCATCCAGCCTCTGTTTAAAGACCTCCAAAGAAGGAGACTCCACCACTCTGTGAGGCAGCTTATTCCACTGTCAAACAGCAATTACAGTCAGGAAGTTCTTCCTAATGTTGAGGTGGAATCTCTTTTCCTGGAGCTTGTATCCATTGCTCTGTGTCCTATTCTCTGGAGCAGCAGAAAACAAGCTTGCTCCCTCCTCAATATGACATCCCTTCAAATATTTAAGCAGGGCTATCATATCTCAACCTTCTCTTCTCTATGCTTTGTTCTATTATAATTTTGTTTGTCTTTAAAAACAATAAAAAAGAAAGTGTATAGTTTATAATCTGGTTAGGGAAATGAATATACCCTATCTCTCTCTCTCACACACACAAATGCACAAAGACATTTGCACATATCAGTTGGGTGTGTGTGTCTGCCCTTTGCTTCCCCTCCTCCTCTTGACTTCCATGGAGGTCTCCTGGGCAGGCTTTCCTTCCCCCCTCCAACCATCTCTCTTTCTCTCCCTCTTCCCATTTACTTTTAATGAATCAATCAATGATTTTGGCCTTCATTTGCTGAAATAAGCCCTGGTGAAGAAGGATGGGGGGGGGGGGGCGACAACACTTTTAGAAAGCATACTCTTCCTTTTGCGCCTCTCAAGATTTATCACTCCCAACTCTTGGTGGAATAAGGTCCCCTGAAACAGTCAATTTCTAATTGCTAACATTACTCAACTTAGCAAATCACGCCTGTGACTTCAAAAGAAAATAAGAGAGAGGGAAAGAGAGAGAGAGAGGGAAGGAGGAGGGGACACTTTTATGGGCATTGCAAAGGTTTGCTCATAAAACCAGCCTTTTTCTTTCTTTCTTTTTTCATGATTATTAATGCAATTTCCTTTACCAGAAAGAGGCACATTTTTCCATAGCCATCTATTGTTTTTGAAGGATGCAGGTTAGTGATTTATTTCCCACAGAAGGTGCTGTTATTATCCATCCTTCCCAGTGCATTTGTCATGTTCCACCAGGGCTGTCATGACAGATATACTAGAGGCTTTTCCTGTGATGATCCATGTTCTTGCCAAAAACCTAACAGGCTTCCAAGGTAGGATGTGCCCAATATCTATGCCCACCTCTCTGCTAAAGAAAGAGGAGAGAGAGGGACTAGCTCTTCTTGGGAGTTTTTCTAAGGATTACCAGATTACCTTGCAGAGTTAACTGTTAGAGGGTTACAAACTGCAGTGAGAAAGTATCCATTGGCATTCACCAGACTAAAATAAATATTGCAACATGCAAGAAGAGGACCCATTTTTTTTCCTTGCTCAAGGAAAATATTATAGAGAGAAAAATAGTCTTTTCTCTCTCTTTCTCTCTCTTTTTAAAGAATTGGATTGTCTCATGTAAACATTGAGCTTACTTGGAAGGAAAGTGTGATTTAAAGAAAACGCTGATCAACAGAATGCAATTGAAAAACAGCCAGAGCATTGTATGGTGTGCATTTGGAATCAATCTTTCCTTGACTAGCAAGCAGAACATATGCAATGAGCAAATAGTTCTTGGATTTGACTGATTCATTAGCTTGGGCTTTAGAATATATTGGTTGTGTTGCAGTAGAAAATTAGACTTGACTTTAAAAAAAAATTATGATGTGTACTTGGCTACCAAAAAGACTCATTTTTGAAATTTATGAACTTTAGTTTGGGGGGAGAAACATTTAAACAGCCTTTAGAATGAAAGAAAAGAAAAGTCTCTTTCTGGAATTCATGTGTTTTATTGCATTGTTTGTACAACTCTGAAATATTTGTTCTTCATATTTAAAGCTTGTACTAAGTCCTTTGGAAAGTGGCAGGGTTGCATCTGACTCAAGGGATTTTTGACTTCAGGAAAAATGGACCAGAACCCTGTCAATACTTTGGAAAATGTGCTCATTTCTTTATATTTATATTATATTATATTATATATTTATATATAGTTTGGAGAAGAGACGGTTAAGAGGTGATATGATAGTCCTGTTTAAGTATTTGAAGGGGTGTCACATTGAAGATGGAGCAAGCTTATTTTCTGCTGCTCCAGAAACTAGAGCACAGAACAGTGGATGCAAGTTCCAACTCTATGATTCTATGATTTATTTGTTGCCCAACAGCTGACATTTTCTGGCAGTTTACATTAAAATCTATGTAGTTGCAGAGAATCCCAAGAAATTACCAAGTGTTTAATACCGCTCATTTTATTTGCTGGTGTAAGGATCATTTTTTACGATATGTTTCTTCTCACTTTTCAGCCCGAAGAATAATTTGACTGTGTTTATAAAGAAACCGTTGCCCTAAGATAGCATGGAAGCCATCTAGAGAAAACAATGCCGTTAATGCCACACCTAATGAACAGGACTCAAAGCAGTAATGGACTGGCTGGGGGAAAGCAGATTGAAGCAGCTATAGGGATACAACCTCCAGTCCTGGATGGGGTCACACTCTCCACAAAAGACAGTGTTTGCAGTCTGGGGGTGCTCCTAGATCCATCACTATAGATGACTAATCAGGTAAATGTGACGTCAGGAGTTCCTGTTATCAGCTCCAGCTGATATGCCCCCTGTGCCCTTTCCTGGAAGTCAAGGACTTTGAGACCATAGTACATGCAGTGGTAACCTCATGCCTTGATTTCTGTAATGCACTCTACATGGGGCTACCCTCATGCTTGGTTTGGAAACTTCAGTTAATACAAAACATGGCAGCCAGGCTGGTCTCAGGTACAACTAGAAGAGACCACATAACACCGATTTTAAGATCACTTCACTGGCTGCCTATTAGTTTCCGGGCCCAGTACAAGGTGTTGGTTATTACCTTTAAAGCCCTAAATGGCTTGAGTCTAGCTCAGGTCCTCTGGGAGGAATCTGCTTCAACCTATAAAAACTGAGTAGTCTGCTATTGCCCAGAGGACATTTTGACAAACACTCCCAGATTATGGAATGGCCTGCCGGAGGAGATCCGTCACATTACCACCTTAAACAGCTTTTAAAAAGCTGTTAAGATGCATCTCTCCCAGCAGGCCTTTCCCCGACTAGATCCCTGGCCACCAAAAGTAAGCCCCACTTGTTATACCCTGACTTGGCTGCAGTTACTCTTTGTCTAGTATTTTAAGTTGTACTTTATCCTGTTTTAATCACAAACTGTTTAATTGTATTTTAAGGGGAGTGGGATTTTGGAATGTGGGCATGTATGTTTTAATTGCTGTGAACTGCCCCAGTTGTGTTATACAGAGAGGTGGGTTAAAAATAAAATGTATTATTATTATTATTATTATTATTAATTGTATTGATAGCCACTTTCCCCTGACAAAATTCAAATTGGTACAAAAGGGAATTTCTTCCCAAATCTGAATAGTGTCTTTTAGGCCACATGATGGAAGTGGCTGTGCTTTCTCCCCTTCTCAGCCTTTCCTGGTTTCCTGTAATTTTACCAAGCATCTTGCACTCCTTTGGATGGCTGCCCAATCCAGTCCTCTTTGTACCATACTCAGTGACATCCCTAGCATGTATGTGGTGGTGTGGCCTACACTGGGTGACACCCCAGGAGAGGGATGACATCCAATTGGATAATCCTCCCACTGGGAGAGAGGGGTGGGCACTGGGCCCTGCTTCTTCACCACTTTGGCAGTTTCTCACATGTAGCCACCACCACCACAGGGAACAACAAGGCCAAGCACTCCTGGCCCTGCTTCCCTGCCACAGCAGTAGTCTCCTTGTGAAGAGGCCATCACCATTGCAGCAAAGGAGAAGGGGAGAGCATGACCTTTTGGCCATGCCCCCAGCAGCCCCACCTCCCACTGCCACAGTGAGTGGTCATGTGAAATGGAGGGAACTTTAAGTGTCTACACACAGACACAGAGGACGGAAGGCAGGTGGTGCAGGAGAGTTGGGGCGGGTAGGAAAGCAGGATACAGACAGGATGGTGGCAGTAATGGGAGGAAGCATGAAGGGGCTTCTGGTGGTGGTTGCCGCTACAGCAGTAACTTTGGTGGATCCAGTGGTGTCACTGGCAGGATGTGGGAGTTGTGTATCACACAATTTCAGTCACTTTATACAACATTTTAGACTGGCTATTGTGCAAAGTAAGTAAAATTCCAACTCTGGTCCAAAACATATATTCTTCACATTTGTGTCTGCGTTTCTTCCAAAGAATGGAGGGTAGTGCATATGGGATGAATCAGAGGAAATTACTGCATGACAGTCTTGTGGTGCTGTTATTCCATGTTTATTATTCTGGCTGTCTCCTGTGGTATTCTGGGATTTGCAGTTCAGGGAGGGGCACTTAGAATTCCCAGACAGACATCTCTTAGGCCTCACTAAACTACAAAGCTCAGAATGCAACAAGAAGCAGCCAGAGTAGTAAAAGTGGAATAAGAATGTAATGCAGTAATCCCCTGTCTTGTCCTCACAGCATCATTATGTACTATGAAAAACTGATAAATAGTCACTTGCCCATGGCCACCCTCAGAGGGGCCCGATCTACCTCCTCACTATTGATCATAAACACTGCTGATCATAAACACAGTTCAACATAAATGGGTGGGCCTGTTCTACATCAACTCACTTCCTCTGACCTAGGAGGGGACCCAGTCTACCCACAGGCCACTGATGTTGTGGCTGGGTGCTTCACTCTGGCTTAAGCCTTTGGCCACGAGCTGCTTCACTCTGCAGCAATTTGGTGGCAGCCTTGAGGGAAGGAGCAATAATAATAATAATAATAATAATAATAATAATAATAATAATAATAATACAATGTTTCTTTTTCCTCAGGCTTGCTGCTGCCTTCCTGGTCAAGCACTTCTATTTTCTTTCTCTTTCTACTCAGGGCCACTGTTGCCACCTCCCTGATCAAGCCCAGCCATGAAACCAATGGTGTGGGTGTAGTTCCGGCATGCTTCGGTGGGTGTAGACTGTGTCCTCCTGGATCAAGTGAGTTGGTGTTGACCGAAATGACTATCTTCCCTACTTTACCCCTCCCATCCCAGTGGTTAGGAAGTGAGAATTATTAGGACTAGCCACTCTGCACATGTTAAAAATAAAATGGCAACAACACACTTGCTGGATGAAGAATGCCACCTAATAGTCTGTCTTGCTACCCAACTACACCCTACTCACTGATGCCACACCAACCCAGCAGTACACAAGTTGCAAAATACAACAACATCTCCCCCCAAAATGTCAGAGTAATGTCAGTTTATATCCTTCAGGTGTTGAAATGAATTGCTTTCACTTCAAATCCAAGGGAACATCGTGTGCTCCTACAGAATCAGCATTGAGGTAATTATGAATTATTCTACAGGTGTAGATTCACCCACTGAGTGGGATCAGAAATGCTTAGGTAGACATTTTGTTTCCTTTTTTTAGTAATAACTTTCCAAAACATGCAAATTTCTTTGTGAACATGAGCTTGAGAGGAATAGGATCATAGGAAGCTGCACTAGACTGAATTAGACCCTTGATCCATCTCATTCAGTATTGTCAACTCTGATTGATACCTACCAGAATTTCAGGCAATTTTCTTTCTAAACTTTACTTCCATCCAAGTCCCAACCAGTCCTGAGCTTTGATACCTTTCAAGATCAGATTAGATCATGTGTGTTTCATCCTGACATGGTGGTTTTAAAAATGAATTTAACATTCATATAAACATTTCAAAATCGAATTCCTTTATTAATTTAAAGCTGAGCGTTAAAATTCAAATTAAGTTTGGTGTGAACATTTGTAACTTCATAAATTTGAATATGGGCAAAAAAAAAATCAACTGTGAGAGAAAGTACAGATTTGCTCAATCCAAAGTTTGAGTGCTTAGATACAAGGGAAGAATTGGCTTTCAATCCCTGTGTATTTAATTGTGTTTGTGATACTGAAGTTGGGATGCCACCTCTTTTTTTCCTGGCAGCCTCCTCAGATTTAACAACCACTTGACAGGCAAGTATAACATGATTCTCTCCATAGTGAGAACAGTTGTTTCTACTGGATCGGGCCAATGCAGATGGCTGATAAGTTCATTTGGTTGGTTTTTTTTTAACATGAACTTGCCCAAATATCCCTATAAACTTGACAGAAAGAACATGAGTTTTTAAAAAATGAATGTGGGAGAAAGAAAAACAGATTAATCCCTCCCTCAGTTGCACATGAGTCCATGAAGTTCTGACAGTGGAAATTATATCGATTAGTAATTCTATCTTATTACCACATTTCACTTTCCAGTGATATTTATGTCTTAGCTATTCAGAACAAAGTTCCATGGAATTCAATCAAATCTATTCTGAATAAGCACACACAGGTGAATAACCTTGATATTGTTATTGTTTATGTGCCAATAGTATTTTGGAGGTCTAATGAAGATATTTACAACTATTTAACTTTTTTTTTCTGGTACAGAAAAACCGTTGGTTTGATTCTTGGTGTAAAAGGTTCTAAGCAGAGCCAGTTTGCAACTTTGATTTGATTCTACAAATTAAACGATTTGCTTAGAAAATACCCTTAGAAACTATTGTATTAAATCCAGTTACAACAGGTGCAATATTTGGTGAAGAAACACTCATAGACTTCTTTTTCTCTATACTGTGTGATGACAGGATGGGCACTTACAAAACAGGCTCAATGAAAAGCTAACGTAGCTTTTTAGATAATATCTCATTCTTTTTTTCCTACTTTCTGTAAAGCCTTTCTTTTATAGCACTGCTGAATCCCTAAGTACCCTACTACTTTGTATTGTTAGTTCCCCTCTTAGGTTTGCCTGAAAAAGCCTGAGAAAAGTTGCGGAGGAAAGATGCACTATTTAACGGAATTCAATCTCTCCCAATAGATCTGAATCACTAACATAAATGTATGAATGTAGATTATATCTCTGTAATGAGGCCTGAATCATTCTCAGTTACTTCAAAGGACTGAAATTCAACCTTCCTTTTTAGCAGCAACAATCAGACCTTAATGGGTTCCTTTATTAATTGTTCCCACTGCTAGATTTGAAAGGGAGCTATCTTCAGTCTAAGTCCTCGGTTAGAAGAGGTACCTATTATCTCTAAAAAAAATTATTTCTCTTTTTCTCTCTCCCTTCCTTCAAGACCTTTTCAAATGTGCAAATCATTTTGATGCCTTCTTGCAAACATTCGATAATACTAACACATCCGTATTGCAGTGGATTAATGATAATATAAGGAAGAACATAAAATATGAACCAGTGTGGTTTATACATTATCAGCTTTAATGTTTCTTGGGGAGAAATTAAATTCACCACACACACACACACACACACACAATTTTAAATGATCTTTTAATGTGAACAAATTGCCTTCCTGTCATTAACGTTGATTTCATTGCAGGGGTAGTGTGATTTCTCTTTCCTGTGTAAACATTACACATAAGAGTGGTGTTATTAAAGACTTAGCTGTAATAGGGAAGTTCAGAATGAAATCCTAGCTGGGTCGTACACAGAGTATACCCACTGAAATCAATGGGACTTAAATTAGTCTGCGCTGATGGGATGTAATGGGTCTATGCTAAGCATAACTAAATCTGGATCCAATCCATTAACCTTCATTTTCACATCATTAACTAAGGTTGAATTAAATAAAGTTGAGTTACACACAAGCTAGTGAACAAACTTGTGAAATTTCATGCACCAAAAATCAGAAGCAGATGATCTAGTTTTTTTTCTACATGGGAAACACAAGGTTGGTCTTTATAGCAACCTACTGGAAGACCCAGCAGAATTAAATATGGTTAGTTTATGCATGCAGGTCCATATGACCTCATGACAAATGTTTTGGCATGAAGCTGTAAATTTTTTCATAATTTTATTTTTTTTAAATTCATATTAATAGTTTATAGAAGATAAGTGGTTTTCAGTGCTTAATGATAGGATAAGAAACACTTTATCAATATTAGTACTCATTATCGGTACCGAGATCAGTGGGACTTGCTTCCATTCAAATTAATGTAAGACTAACAGGATATAGGGACGAGTGTTTCCAAGTACAGTTTGGATTTTCATTTTAACAAAAGAAGTGGAGGACAGTACTCGGCAATTCTAATATTAAGATTTCCATGGATTGTACAGACACCTTTGTTGTTGTTATTAATTTCTGTAAAGTTAGCCCTATGAGTGAGAGACCTCCAAGTACATTGGCTGCCTATTAGCTTCCAGGTTCAGTACAAGGTGTTGGATTTTACCTATAAAGCCCCACATGGCCTGGGTCCAGATTACTTGAGGGAACATCTCCCCCATACAATCCTTCCCGCACACTCAGGTCCTCTAGGAGGAATCTACTACAGCCGAAGAAAACCAGGCTGGTGGTGACTTCCCAGAGGACCTTTTCAGCCACTGCTCCGAAATATGGAACAACCTTCCAGAGGAGATCCACCAAATTACATCTTTAGAGGCCTTTAAAAAGGCGATAAAGACGGATCTCTTCTGGCGAGCCTTTTCAGACTAACCTCCAAAATGAGAACCTGAACTGCTCACCTACCCACTGTCTCTCCCTATGACCACTCCTGTAAATATTTTTCTGTGCTCCTAATTTTAGCTGCATTCTCTATGCAACTGGGTGTAATGTGTGATACTGTTATGATATAGTATGATGTTTTATTTGTACTTTAGCAGAAGGAGGGAGGGCTAGGGGCTTGGGATTATGTTACTACTGTTTTTAAATGTTATATTGGACTGTTGTTACCCGCCTAGATCCTCGAAAGGGAAAGGTGGGATATAAATTTTATTATTATTATTATTATTATTATTATTATTATTATTATTATTATTATTATTATTATCCACCCTGCCTGAACAGTCTTGCTCAGGTCTGGCACACTTGGGACTGTGGCTTCCTTGATTGAATCTATCCATCTATGTGGTCTTCCACTTTTTCTACTGCCGTCTAACTTACCAAGCATTATAGTCTTTTCTAATGAATCTTTTCGTCTCATGATATGGCCAAAGCATGCCAACCTCAGCTTAGTCATCTTTGCTTCTAGAGAGAATACAAACTTGATTTAGGATCCATCCATTTATCTTTTTAGCTGTTCACATTATTCACAGAACTCTTCTTCAGTGCCACATTGCAAACATAGTTGATTTTCTTTCAATCATTTTTTATCACTGCCCAGCTTTCACAACCATACATAGAGATAGGGAATACTATGCATGGGCCATCCTAACTTGGTATTCAGTGATATATTTTTACACTTCAGGATCTTGTCTAGTTTCTTCATAGATGCCCTTCTGAGTCTCAGTTGTCTGCTGATTTCTTGACTCCATGCAGTCTCCATTCTGATTAATGACTGAGCCAAGATATGGACATTTTGTCATCATTTCAATGTCTTCATTGTCTGCTCTAAAATTATATAAATCATTTGTGGTCATCATTTTTGTTTTCTTTAGCTGTAACTTGCCTTTGCATTTTTTTTTCATTGACTTTCTTCAGCAACCATTCCAAGTCTTTGCTATTTTCAGGTAGTAGAATGGTGCAATTTGCAGATCTTAAATATTGATGTTCTTTCCCCCAAATTTTATATCTCCTTCCTCAGGATCTAATCCTGCTTTATGTATGATATGTTCAACATATAGTTAAATAGATAGCGTGATAAAATGGAGCCTTGCCTGACCCTGCCTGATTTTCCTCTGAAATTCTTTGGTGAGCTCCATTACCCAACATATGTTTGCAATCTGATCCCTAGTGCCTCCTTATTTCCTGAACCCAGCTTGGACATCTATCATTTCTAGTTCCATATATGGTGAAAGTCTTTGTTGCAGCATTTTGAGCATTACTAGGCTTGCAAGGGAAATTAAAGCAATGTTGTTGTTGGTTTTTTGTGGGTTTTTGGGGCTATATGGCCATGTTCTAGAAGATTATCTTCCTGACATTTTGCCAGCATCTGTGGCTGGCATCTTCAGAGAATGCTTGCCTGGAAAAAGTGGGTCTATATATATTGTGTGAGCCTGGGAATGCAGGAGTGATTTGCATATGTATTGTTCTGTGCTGATGGCTGGCCTCAGGGTGGGAGGCTAATGCAAAAGAGGATTAATGTCTGCTAATTGGTGATCATTATCTGCTGGGAAAGCCCCTGACTCTGAATGGTTTCCCATTTGCATTTGCTGAGTCCTTATTTTGCTATTCCTCAGGACTGGTAGCCAAATTTTGTTCACTTTAAGGGTTTCTTCTTTCCGGTTGAAATTTTGGTGGATTTCAATGGCTTCCCTGTGCATCCTGACATGGTAGTGGTTGGCATGGTCCAGAACTTCAGTGTTTTCAAACAGTATTTTATGCCCAGGATGGTTAGTGGCATTTTCTGCTACTGCTGATTTTTCTGGCTGGCCCAGTCTGCAGTGTCTCTCAGGTTCCTTGATTCTTGTTTGCACATTGCGTTTGGTGGTCCCTATGTAGACTTGTCTGCAGCTTCATGGTATGCGGTAAACTCCTGCTGCTGTGAGAGGGTCACTCTGGTCCTTGGCTGAGCAAAGCATTTGCTGGATTTTCTTCGTTGGTTTGTAAACCATTTGCAGGTTATGCTTCCTCACCACTTTGCCTATTCTGTTCGTGACTCCTTTGATGTATGGTAAAAATACCTTCCCTTTGAGTGGCTGCTTGTCTTCACTCCTCTGGGTTTTCCTGGGCCTGACAGCCCTTCTGATGTCTGAGCTGGAATAACCATTAGCCTGTAGAGCCCAGTCCAGGTGCTTCAGTTCATCTTCCAAGAAGTGGGGTTCACAGATGCATTTTGCCTGGTCTACCAGTGTTTTGATTGTGCTTCTTTTTTGTCCTGGGTGATGGTTGGAGTTCTTGTGCAGGTATCGGTCTGTATGTGTGAGTTTTCTGTATACTGTGTGACTCAAACATTGGTTTGGTTTGCGGATGACTAGGACATCCAAGAATGGCAATGTTCCTTCCTTTTCTTTTTCCATAGTGAATTGGATGTTGGGGCGGATATTGTTCAGATTGTTCAGGAACACAGCCAGATCTTTTTCTCCATGGCTCCAAATGGTGAAAGTGTCATCCACATATCTGAACCAAGTTGTGGGCTTTTTTGGTGCTGTTGTTGTTATTATTATTATTATGCTTTATTTATATAGCATTGTAGATTTACACAACGGTGTACATACAATCAGTAAAATAGATAAAAATAAACCTGCCTGTGTGTACATTCTATGAAATAATAGCAAATACATATAAAAAGACATAACAAGACATAAAAGGATTCAATAAAATAAGGCAGGCAACAAATTAAAAGCATCAAAATGGCCCTGTAATAGTTGGTGTCCCCCTTTGAAGGGGAATTGGAAAGTATATTGAACATTTCCATTTTGTGGGCTATTGTTTTGTTTTCTATATTTCAATAGAGATAGCTGTGGTAAGGCATGAGGGGACTGTGTTATACTCACCTTCATTATGGGTGTTAATGTTGAGGAGCCTGTCAGGCAAAAGAAAAAGAGGTGACAACCATAATTTAATACTGACTTGGTTGAACACACCAGATTTTTAAGAGTTAAGCACCCAAAGTCCTGTGTTTGGATGGATGATTCAGTCACTTTTAATTCCACCCAAATATTATCTTTTTCTAGATCTCAAATTATTTCTGTTATGAATACAAAGAAAACAGCAAGTTTTGATTTTTGTGAAAAATGTTGAAATGGAATTTACTCATACATAATGTTATGGTGCCTTGTTTTCAGAGAAATTAATGTCGGTTGGGGTGTGTGTGAATAGCTAATCAAGGTTATGCTGCATTTTATGCATAACTTTTGACTGTTATCGTTGTTATCTTTTGACTGCAACACCCTGAATCCCCAAATGCTGTAGATCCTCCGAGTGTTATGTTCTGCTGCCAGCTATAATTTGAAAAGGACAGTGTCAAGTGGACATGGAAAGCCCAGTGTTCACTTTTCAGCACTCATAAAATTGCCACTGTTTATGTCTTTGCGAAGCTTAGTTATCCTCCACTGCTTTATGCCATCAGGGCTTGTGATAGATCATCAATTTTCCATTTTTTTTTGTACTTATAATAATTGAATTAAATTCTGGAAAAAGTTGAGTTCATTTCAGAAATTCCCAATACTGGAATGTCTCACAATTTACAGTTCACAGCAAATTGTTTAGGTTTTCTGGAATATTAGCGTGCATAGGAAACATTTAATGATATGATATCTTGTTTTTAGCATTATTTCAGAAACATCCAGTATGTTAAAGAGTTAGTAAGCCCTTATTATTATATTTATTTCTATCCTGGTTTTTCTCCATAATTGGGACTCTCCAGAAATTTGGTCATTCTTGTCAGTTTTTAAAGGACTGGCCACACAGATCCAAAACCATCAAGCCTTGTGATGAGCTTTGAATGCCAGGATCCCCTAAACAAGATTTTGTAGACAATTGGTTTTGCATGCTCTTGTGGTTTTCTGCCTGCTAAGAATGGACAAAAGTAGCATCTTCTTCGGAGTAATCTCACTATATTTGAAAACCACAAGTGGCATTTTCCCAGCATGCACAGAGTAGTTTACCCAGAATAAATGTACTGTGCCAATGGACAAGGCATTTCCCCCATTTCATTGAGCTTTTGGGACATCTTCTACAAAAGTGGACTCATTTTCACTGCTTCCCAGAAATGGGGTTGATCCCATCAAAATAGGTTGGGCTCAGGAAAAAGATAAAAGAAAGGAAACATCTCTGTTTCCTTTTCTTTGTTAACATATCACTGCCTCTCCCTGTTGTACCCTTTACTATCTGCACGCCATTCCCCTTCTTTTTTTGGTCATTAAAAAAAAAAGATGATTCACCCCTTACATTACTTCAATATCCTGGATTCAACTGACCTCCTGGGTTTGTCTTCCTTCTTGCCCCCAAGAAGACACCATCCTGACCCTCTCAATTTATGTCTTAAAGAGTCTGTGGTTTGAACAGGGAAATACTGCATGGTCTGATGTTGATGCTTGACCTAGTGTGCTCAGGTCTCAGAATCCTTTATAGCCACAGAGGGGTAGCCTATGCAACAGGTGCATGCAGTTGGGAAGCTGTTCAAATCTGCCATAAATATAAGGAGCCTTGGCTTGTGCACTAGTTTGCCGTAATCCAGTTTAAGTTCAGTATGCTAGTTCCACTGTTGAAAGGAAACACAGGATTTTAGTGAGGCTACCAATAAGCCTCTCTAGCCTGGTCTTAACACCGCAGCTTCTATTAATTTCCTGTTTTGATGTTTCCAGATTGTAGGTGGACATTGCTGTTTAGGAACAATGTATGCTCTTGGAGCACCTAAAATTTTTGAAAAGTTGTTGCAAACCAACTAGTTACTGTTATAATTCCAATGTCCAAAAACAATTACAATTTTGAAAAGCATAAAAATCTTTTAATACTGGGTCAAACCTTTGGTCCATCTAGACCAGTTGTATCACCTCTGATTGGCAGTGGCCTGCCTGGTTTTTCTTGGTGGCATCCTCTCCAAGAACTGACAAAGCACAACCCTTTACTTTTTCCATCTCAACATTAATTAGAGTAGTTACTTTTAGTTGCATGAAAAACAAAGGAATACTACAAGTCATATGCTTGTGGCACAGAACACTCTCTTCCCATCTAGCTAGTTGTCACTTCAGCATCCACAAAACAGCACAAGGCTCATAAGGAACCATCATATAAATCATGTGATATTCTTCTTTTACCACTTAGTAAGGCCATGCTCTTGTAACTATAATAATAACTAAAAGCATGCTGTCAAATTACAACAAGAGTGGTGTTATTCTAATATAATATAATATAATATAATATAATATAATATAATGTCATAGTTAATGGGGAAAAGAATAAAAAATTTTCCAACTAGTCATCTCCAAATTGTTAAAGCTTTAGTGGCTTGAACTGAGTTTGATCGGGAAATGATTGAAAGGAATAAAGGCCTGCTCAACTTTTGAAAAAGAGGGCAATATGTATATATAAGATTTTATTTGCACCTGTTTCTTAATCTCCTTATGAACCTTGAGTTCCAGGTTTGAAAGAAAAATCGGATATAAAATAAATAAATAAATGAGTAAGACACAAATGAAATAAATTTGATTCAAATATTCCTAATTCAGGATAAATATGCAATATATGTTGCCAGCTTTGTATATCGCAAGCAGGGAAAAATTGATTTCCAGGATATGCAGCTCATACCATCTAAGAATGTAAGAATGGATCAGACCAAATAGCCAGATCTAATCCAGCACAGTGATAGTTCATACTTGGTTTAGGATTCCTCAGGATCTAATATTCAGAAATATACCTCTCCTGTACACAAATTCTAACAAGGAGAACCAGCCCTACTTCTAGGCAGAGTGATTCAGTTACATCAAGCAGGAGTTCATTAGCTATTAATGTATTGTTATTATTACTTTGTATTGTAATAGGTACTTGCAAGGTTTTTTCCTCAGTTAACAAAAGGCCTTGGTTTTATTTAGGTGCTATGTATCATGACTTTCAGGGGAGGTCTGCCTTTTGCTACTGTAGCTCAAGGAGTGAAAAAGAATTGGACTGGCTCTGAACAAAGGATGTAGCTACAGCATGTGTGCATCTGTGGATACATATATGTGTGTAAAATGAGAGTGTCCCCCCCCCCCCCCCATGAGAATTCTGACCCACATGGAAATTTTCCTTCAGGCCTCAAATTTGTAACACTGTAGAGAATGAGCCATTGAAAACCATTCATTCTTAGGACTCTTATATTTGATGTGTTTGCATTCTCGTGGTAATTTTGCCTGCCCTTTGTCTTTGAATGCCTAAATGCTATTTCTAAATGTTCAACTGAAATTTTAAGTTACTAGAATGCTAGAAATTGGGGACTTAATGAAAATTTCATTGGGAAGGCAGAATTATTAATTGGGAGGCAATGCCTCAATTTTGTCTGCTTCCATTACTAGTCCCCTGAACCTCACTGAAACCTAAAGTATTTTCCCTCCCAAATACATGAGAAATGAATTTCAGCAAATTCTTTAAAAAATAAATTAAAATTAAATTTCCCATCTTCTGCACTGATGAAATAGAGTAGGCACAGCTATTCTCATGTATAGAAACTGATAAAAAATTAGGAACCTGTCAAAAGGAGGTGACAATCCTAATTCAGTACTAACATGGTTGAATGTAAAAGAATTCTAACTCAGATTTTAAAGAATGGAGAAATCTGTACATAATAATTTGTGATACATGTGGATTTTTAACATTTACATATTCCTTGCATTTTATCCCACCTTTCCACTAAAATATCTCTCAGGGAAACTGGACACATCACTAAAAACAAACCGGACTATAAATTAGAAGCATCACTAAAAACAAATTAGACATGAAAACAAGTAAATGCAGCACTAAAAAGACTGAAACAATACACTATTTGTAATCAGTAATTATGATACAACATAATCTTTTCCTTCAGAATGTGAAGAAATGAATGAATTTCAGCAGATTGTTATATTAAAAAATCAATGGAGAGTGCATCCAGATTGATCAAAAGTGCCAGCTTGTCACCCTGTTCCTTTTGATTTTATACTGCTGGAATAAACCAACCTGGGGAACTGGTATAAAAAGTCTCTGATCATATCAGGAACTGACAGAAAATATTCTGTGATAATTTTCACCATCCATAGTCTGTTGTGACTGACAACAGCTCTCTATAGTCTCACACTCAAGTCTTTCCCATCATCTGCCCATGAACCTTGTTCCTAGGGATACCGAATATTGGATCTGAAAAGTAAAGTATTGCACTATTACAGAGACATGTTCCTTCCTCTTCCCATGGATGGATTAGGTAGGTGATATCTCAAAAGGGTCTTTAAGGGAACTGAGAATATGATTTGCCCAAAGTTGCCCAGTGGGTTTCCATGGCTGAGTAGGGGTTAAAAGCTTGGTCACCAAGTGTCCCAGTCCAGCACTCAGTGCACTACACCACACTGGCTTGCTATAATAATAATTCTTACATTTAAACTGCCTTTTCCTCCCCATCGTATGTTAAGCTCCCTTGACTTTCATTTATATGAGATAAGTGAGATAGATGGATATTCAGTAGCTGTCCTCCAGAGTTCTCAAACTTTCTAACAACCACACATAAGGAGGGACCACAAGAAAGCAAAAGTACATTTACTTCAGTCCTTCCCTCCTTGTCCTCATTGCATTCCTTATGTTCAGGGTGGGCTTGTAAAGTGAAGAGCCACTTCAGTCTAGATAGGGTTCATCAGTGCAGAACCTTAATTTTTCATGTCATTTATTTGCTGACATCTTCAGTTGGAGTTGAGAAGAACAGACGAATCTGGAAGGCCATTGCTTGAGATTTTAGAAAAAGTGAACAGATGGACCAACAGATTCACCCCACATATCGCAGGTTCTTATGTTTTCTTTATGGGGCAATGTTCTCAACTCTTAATAGCATCCCCTGCCCCCAATTTCATATCATAAACTGAGGTTGATATCTCCTCTTTCAAAACAGTTGGCTTATGGCACAGAAAAACTATTTATTGGGAAGAAAAAAGCATCCTAATGTTGAGACCTCTTGGGTCACAGAATGAACTCTACAGTTCTTTGGATTCTAGCCAGCATCAGGTGGCATTGTGCTGTGAGAGGCAGCATCTTCCTGATCACAGGGGAAACCTGGGCCCTACTGACCTCTGCAGACTTGTGATACAAAATACCTTCACACTTAGTCTGCCAAGATATCCTGTCCAGAACTAATATCTTCACTGCCTAGATTCATTTCCCTTTTATTGTTGTTTTGAGTGGGCAGGTCTTGTCCTCAAATTCTTGTCCAAAGACTACTGGTGAATAAGAGTGATTTTTATTATATTTATGCAAATTGAATAATATCATATAGTAGGGATTTTTATTATAATTATGCACACTGAAAAAGACATCAAGACAGGGGGAAGAATGGTATCAGGGCTGTCTACTGGTATTTCATTCTCTGGTAGGGCAGCAAATCATGCCACCAACTGAAGACAGATGATATCTAAAGTCAGCTTAGTTATTTTGATACCTGAAGCATAAAATGGTACAAGACTATAAAAATACAATCATGATGTATTAACCGGAATCCTGAATACAGTACTACCGACTAGAGTAGTTCCACTGAACCAATTGTTTAATATCTTATTATGTTTTAAATAGGTTTTCAAACTGTTTTTAACTTTTGATTTTTAAAATACAATTGAGCTTTATTTTATTTTTAAAAAAAACTTTTTGTATTAATTATTTAAGCTTCATTTTTGTTTTAATTTGTTGAATCCTGTTCAAGGAGAAAAGTGGGGGATAAGTAAGTAAGTAAGCAAATCAACACATAGATAAATCTCAATGACTCAATAGATCAATTCTAGTTGCTATTAAAGACACCCAGAACATCTACCTGTGTTGGCTTCTGTATTTTGCATAGTGGTAAGGCTGGTCCTGATTCTCCTCTTTCCTGGGTAGATTTAATGTAATTTCTGAAAGCCCAAGCTCACTGAGAAATTATCCTGAGCATAAATGGAGCAGGCAGTGGGCCAGTTTTGATACCCCTTACTCCATGCAACCAGGCCACAGTTATATACATACTGTATATACTCGATTGTAAGTTGACTTCATGTAAAGCTAGAGAGCTGCTTTTAGGACCAAAGTTATGGACTTTGATATGATCCATGGATAAGTTGAGGGTAAATTTAAAGGCATGTAACTAAGGATCTAAAGGTTCAAGTAAAGGAAAACACTGCCAAAGAACTTACAAAATTTCAGCAAGCATAACTGTTTGTGGTCATACTAAAGATGGGAGAATGCAGGGGGAAGGTAGTGCTTCCAGGATAGATTCTTGCCTTTCACCAGGGGATGCTTCCCTTTTTTAAATAAGAATTAAAGTACATCATTTACATAGACCTGTGGATAAGTCAACTCAGTCTTTGGGGGTCAATTTTTTGACCTAAATTTCTAGACTTATATATGAATATATACAGTAGTTTCTCAATCTTCTACGTTATCTGGCCTTCAGTTAGATCCACCAGCCCCATCAATTTAGGAAGATAAATGGAGTAGGAGTTATTTCAATTTCTTCTCCTGGAGAAGAAATTTATTCTATATGATTATTTCTATATAGTTATTTCTATATATGTTTCCAGACATACTAGTTAGCATTCACACATTTTATGTAAACCTTTATCCTCTTTTGTCCTTCTTTTGGAGATACATTACCTGTTTTTTTTGGAAATGCATAATTTTTCTAGGGTGGTCATTTACATATATTTACACATTTACACATAATCATCATCATTATTGTTAGTTTTATTTATACCCTGCCTTTCCTTCAAAACTAGGACTCAAATTAAAAAAAAAAAGACTGTCATTAACAGAAAAAAGCATCTCACTAGGACACAGATTTAGAAATATTTATGTTTGTTCAAAAATATATTTCACCACAGTGGGGAAGACTGTAAGGTGGTGACTTGTATGACTACTAAATCTGTCGTTCAGGTTTCACTGTTGGTGAGCAGCTGCAAGGCTTCTTCTTCCCTGTCTGAGGGTTTGCTATGTTTATAGTGAACTTGAATAGGAGAACCTTTCAAATACAGGATGCCTTTACAAAGGAAATGGAGGATTTCCTTTGTAAAACAGTACACTAAACTACCTGTTCATGAAAAGGTCGGCATTACCTACTCAGTAAGGACAGCAAAGGAACTAGTCCGCAAGGATAATTATGTTTTCATTTACTCAAAAATCCCCTTTCGCAAATGCTTTGAATGTATGTGGATCAACATAGAAAGTTTTGTTCTACATTCCTATATCATTTGAAGCTAACATCTTTTGTTCTTTTGTTGTTTCATAATGCTGGACTAAAAGAACTCCATGACATTTTGTACTGTGAATAATCAAACAGAAATACATCCATTTTATTGTGGATAAAGGGCTTACCAAAATGATCCCCTACCAAGAGCCCAACCCAAACCCCATCCGCTACACTGCAGATAATTTTAGACATAGAGAAGGATACTGCTCAGTTCTGGGTACACAACCAATTAAAAATCTGTATCTGTTCTAGTGGTTTGCTCCCTTTCATTTGAGGTTAGTTAAAATGAATTTGTGGGATTCTGTGGTTTAGACATTTATTTTTGTATGAAAACTTGAGGTTCCTTTGGCTGCACATTAGCCATGTTGGCTAAATGAAACCTCAGTGTTCAGAGCAGAAAGTTACTTTAAGAAGTAATTAGTGCTAGTTATTGTCCTGAGCTATGGTCAGAAACCTCTAAGCTCAGTCTTTCTTGCTCTATTTATCTTTCTGTTTAAGAAGACAAAGAAATATCTTCTGTTTATTCAGAGCCACACTTACAAAGATTCCTCCTTTAAAGCTCCAGTGGTATTACTCAAAGCATTATAAACTATATTTTGACTTATGAAATCTACTTTAAAAAGTCAGAAGATGTGTGGCCTTAGCATGCACATTCCCTGTAGCAGGCATTTAGTTAGTCAGCAAATATTGTGGCTTCCTCACTTTTTAGGTGGAGGAGGGGAAGCAAAGAAACTTTATAGTGGTGCTGTTATGCCATGTTCATTCATGTGCTATTTCCTTTTCTGAAAAGATTGGGTTTATGGCAGGTGATTTTAATTATAAAAGAGGAGATGCCCTCAATGCCCTGTAAGTTGAGGAGACCAAAGCCAAAAAGTTTAATATATTATCTGAAAATAGCCCCAAATACCAATTTTTACAGTCTCTTATAGAAAGCAAGCAGAATGGGATGAAAGCACTCAAGTATTCATGCTCCTCTTAGACATCCAGAACTTTAGTGCTCTGAGAGTGAGAGCTGACAAAGTTCTCTGACTGTGATGATGGAAAAAACATTTGAAAGATGGTAGAAAAAACTTGCATTTCAAGTGTTGGGATACCCTGAACAGAAGAATCCTGGATTGACATAATCGTCACAGTTCATGACTTATTCTGCACAAAATTCACATATTTTGTACTGAAAATAGCATTTTTAATGCAGGAAACAGTATTTTGTGGGCAGAAAATATTTCTGCACCAAAATATTATTTTCTATGTAGAAAATGTCACATTCAGTGCAGAAAATACTACTTCATATCCACTCGGTAGCATTATTATTTGTGCAAAAAGAAAGAAAGTTGTTTTCTATGCATTTTCTGTACAAAACTGCTGACTAACACATGCAAATTTTGTGCAAAATAAGTCTTGCCTTGCGAATAGGCTTAAAAAATGGAATAGTTTTTGAAAACTGTTTCACAATGTAAGGAAACTTGCTAAAAGTACTTGTTGCTTCTTTCAAGAAGAAAATTAGTGAAGAATTGAATCCCTGTGTGACTCACCATAATGGCTTATATTTCACTCATAGTCCACTAGGTTTCAATCTAGTCTTGTTCCATTCCACCCAAAATCCAATATATTTAAAAACTAAAAAATTAGTGATTATGTTAAGTCACACTATAGTTGCACTATGAAATCAAACAAAAATAATGACCACCGAGGACCAAGTTCAACCTAGACAATGAAGAAATAGAAATAGTAAAAGAATTCCCATACCTGGGATCAAACATTGATAGAAATTGGGACTACATTCAGGAAATGAGAAGAATATATATATTGGATTCTTGTACTGACTAACATGGCTATATATATATGATCCTCTTATCTCCTTACAACTTTCCTCTGAAGTAGGGGAGGTCAACAGATCATCCAAGAAACTTCATAGCACAACAAGGGTTTGAATGTGGGTTTTCCTGTTCCTAATGTGATGACTGAACCTCTACAGCACAAAGACAATGGCTTGCAAATGATGGCTGGAATCTTGTTTATGATAGTCTTTTATTTTACAGAGGGAAAAGTCCTTTTATATAATGTGCAAGAAGCTATCCAGCAGCTTGTTGTGCAGTACAGCCTGACAAAATGGCCACTTTCCTTTTCAATCAGGATTGCTTGTCTGGAAACCTGGTAGTTGGGTGAAAAGTAAGGGCAAAATGTTATAATTTAGTAAGGGTAAACAGAAATCCCATTTAGTTCAGGACATCTTATAACTGTGAACTTAAAATCTGATCCCATGTCAAGATGCTAAGAGATGCTCCAAATCCAATAATAATAATAATAATAATAATAATAATTATTTATAGCCCCGCCCAATCACAAGGAATCCAGGCGGGTTACAACAGTAAAAATAAGAAATAAAATACAATAAATAAATAAAATACATAAAAATTAAAGAGGCAAAGTGTACATTCACAGTTAGGCCTGTGGAAGTTGGGCCTCTCTTTTTCATTCCCTCTCAGGTCATAGATCTAGAATATGAGTTGGAAGAGACCACTAGGGCCATCCAGTCCAACCCCCTGCCATGCAGGAAATCCAAACAAAGCATCCCTGCGGATGGCCATCCAGCCTCTGTTTAAAGACCTCCAGGAAGGAGACTCTATCACCCTCCGAGGGAGTGCATTTCACCTGTCGAACAGCCTTACTGTCAGGAAGTTCCTCCTATGTTGAGGTGGAATCTCTTTTCCTGTAGCTTGCATCCATTGTTCCGGGTCCTGTTCTCTGGACGCAGAAAACAAGCTTGCTCCTCCTCAATATGACATCCTTTCATATTTAAACAGGGCTATCATATCACCTCTTAACCTTCCTTTCTCAGGCTAAAATCCCCCGCTCCCTAAGTCGTTCCTCATAGGGCATGGTTCCAGACCCTTCACCATTTTGTCGCCCTCCTTTGGACACGCTCCAGTTTCTCAATGTCCTTTCTGAATTGTGGTGCCCAGAACTGGACACAATATTCTAGGTGGGGCCTGACCAGGCAGAATAACTGCAGGCACTATTACTTCTCTTGATCTAGACACTATACTTCTTTGATGCAGCCTAAATAGCATTGGCCTTTTTAGCTGCCGCCATCACACTGTTCACTCATGTTCAACTTGTGGTCTACTTGGACTCCGATCCCTTTCACACATAGTTTGATCAGCAGGTGTCACCCTCCTATATCTGTGTGCATTTTATTTTCCGCCCTAAGTGCAATACCTTACATTCTCCGTGTTGAATTTCATTTTGTTAGCTTTGGCCCAGCTTTCTAGTCTATTCAGATCAATTTTGAATCTTGATCCTGTCCTCTGGGGTGTTAGCTATTCCTTCTAATTTGGTGTCATCTGCAAATTTGATAAGTATGCTCCCAATTCTGTCCTCCAGGTCATTGATAAAGAGTGTTGAATAGCACTGGGCCCAGGACAGAGCCCTGTGGGAGCCCACTGGTCACTTCTCTCCAGGATGAAAAGGAGCCATTGTTGAGCACCTTTGGGTTCGGCGCCGGTCAACCAATTACAGATCATGTAACTGTTCCTTTGTCTAGCCCACATTTTACCAGCTTGTTTGCAAGAATGTCATGGGGAACCTTGTCAAAGGCCTTAGTGAAATCAAGATTACTACTATCCCCAGCATTCCCTTCATCTACCAAGCTGGTAATTTTATCAAAGAAAGAGATTAGTTTGTCGGCATGACTTGTTTCTCTGAAACCCATGTTGACTTTTTGTGATATGGCATTGCCTTCTAGATGTTTACAGATCTCTGTTTAATGATCTGCTCCAGAATCTTCCTAGTACTGATGTCAGACTAACTGGACGATAATTGTTGGGATCCTCTTTTTTCCCCTTTTTGAAGATGGGGACAACGTTTGCCCTCCACCAGTCTGCTGGGATCTCTCCTGTTTTGCAGGAGTTTTCAAGATTATTGCCAATGGCTCCGATATACATTTGCCAGTTCTTTTAATACCCTTGGATGGAGTTCATCTGGTCCCGAGACTTAAATTCATTTAGAGTAACAAGGTGTTCTTCTACTATCTCTTTATTATTCTGTGCTGAAATTCCCCTATTGTGTCCTCTGCTCCATTATCCTCAGGTTGAGCACCCTTTGCCTTTTCTGAGAAGACTGTGGCAAAGAAGGTGTTGAGTAATTCTGCCTTTTCTCTGTCTTCTGTTAGCATTTTGCCATCTTCTCCAGAAGTGGCCCTACCGTTTCCTCCTTCTTCCTTTTGCTGCGACAATATCCAAAAAAGCCTTTTTATTGTTCTTAACCTCTCTAGCAAGCGCTGAGTTCATTCTGCGCTTTAGCTTTTCTGACTTTACCCCTACACATGCCTGCTATTTCTTTGAATTCCTTTTTTGTGATTTCCCCCTTTTTCCATTTCTTATACATGTTCCGTTCAAACTCAGCTCAGTTGAATTCCTAGTCATCCATGGTTTCTTGAGACACCTCCCGTTTTCTTTCTCACTGGAACTGTTTGAAATTGTGCCTCATTCGTATCTCTCTTTGAGAAACTCCCATCCGTCCTGACTCCTTATCTTTTAGTATTTCTGCCATGGATCGCCCTCAATACTTCTCTAAGTTTACTGAATCCGCTCTCCTAAAGTCTAGGATGCGTGTCTGACTATGCCTGGCTTCTCCTTTCCACTGTATTACAAACTCCAGGAGAACATGGTCACTTCACCTAATGATCCCACTACTTGCACCCCATTAACCATGTCATTTTGTTGGTTAGGATCAGATCTAAAATAGCTGACCCCCTTGTTGCCTCTTCACCTTTTGGACCATGAAATTGTCTTCCAGGCAAGTGAGGAATTTGTTAGGCCTTGAGGATTTTGCTGAGTTTGACTTCCAGCAAATATCAGGATAGTTGAAGTCGCCCATCACTACTACATCTCTCTTTTCTGACTGTGTGGTCATCTGTCTAGAAAGATATATCCAATTCCTCAGTCTGACTTGGGGGTCTGTAATAGACTCCCCCTGTAACATCCTTGTTGTTCCCTCCCCTTTGATTCTTATCCAGATGCTTCCACCTGGCTTCCATGATTGATGTCCCGGATCTCTTCACTGGTGTAAATATCTCTGACATATAGTGCTATTCCTCCTCCTTTCTTGTTTGACCATTTTTCTTAAAAGCTTATACCCCTCTATTTCCACATTCCAATCATGAGACTCATCCCACCAGGTTTCAGTGATGCCTATTAATCATATTTGCTTTGTTGTACTAGGGTTCGAGTTCATCTTGCTTATTTCCCATGCTCTGTGCATTAGTGTAGAGACATCGCAGACCTTGTTCCCTTTTACTTGCTGCCTGTGCAAGTTTTTTTGCCTCCCACTGTTGGGTCCTTGCCACTGTTTGCCTTGTTTCCTCTATGTCAGTTTGACTATTTTCGCCATCCCTTTCGCTTTCCTTAATATGTCTCCCTTCCCTCGGAACTCGTTTAAAGCCCTCCTGATCAAGTTCTTGAGACTGTTGGCAAAAACATTTCTTCCAACTGGTGGTGAGATGCAACCCGTCTGTTGCAAGAAGTCCTTCCTCATGGAACCACAGCCCATGATCGAAGAATCCAATCCTTCTCGGCGGCGCACCATCTGCGAAGCCAGTTTCAAAAGATGTGACTGAGAGATCTTGTAGCAGCTTTATCAGGAAATGTCACAAGACCTAATGGTATCACCCACAATATCGCGGAGGGGCATCACATGCTCATCCTCCACTGTATCTATGCCATACTGTGCAGCAATGCCCTTCAGCACTCTACATTGGGCAAACAGGCCAGTCCCTGTGCCAGAGGATAAATGGACATAAATCAGATATTAGAATGGGAATAAACAAAATCAGTGGCAGAACATTTCATCTTCCTGGCCATTCCCTCTTAGACCTCAGAACAGCTGTCAATGAACAAAGAACTACAAAGGTAGTAGGAAAGAAAAACAGCAGAACTGGAATTCATCCACAAACTATGTCCCTCAGCAATGGATTGAACAAAGACAATGGTTTCCTGACACACTACATGCACTTCAACACTGTCTGACCCCATCCTCAGGGGGTACCCTGCGTTCATCTATTCCCCTCACCTCAGGCTAGTCCCATGGCAAAACTGGATCTGCCAGTTCATCTCCCTGCACAAAGTCCAGTTTCCTATGACTTTGTGCACTAATGCCATTGTTAAAATTGGACTTGCAACTTCATTTCCATACATAAAGAATTTATAATTTGAATTGACATCCTCACATACCAAGGCATATATGTCTGTACCTGGCTTCCTCTCCACAAATGCATCCGAGGAAGTAGAATGGAGTCTACGAAAGCTCTGCTGCCAATTTCTTTCTTTCAGTTAATCTCAAAGATGCTACAAAATCTCTCTACATACTGATTCTACCGACTAACACGGCTATAACTTTGAGATTTGAATGTTTTATATGGCTGATTTCCCCGTCTTCAGTTCTAACTTACCTCTTTGATTTTTGATTTTGGGGTTTAAATTAATTTGATTGTGTTTTAATTCAAACTAACCTTATTTTCATTCTTGTGATAATATGCAAAACAAAGTGCAATTATTCCTTAGTTTTTTATCCTTCTCTGAACTTTGCAGTACAGTTCTCCAAGCAAAAATGACTACATTAGACAAAAAGGCTTACAAATAATGGTATACGAAGACAAATACAAATGGCGTACAAATAAATTCTACACTGGGAAAAATAATGACAAAAAGGCATATATTGATGAAAATGGCTGTTACAATGCATGCATAGAGACAATGGCCGATTACAGACCGGCAGTTTAGTGCTGTTCGCACGCACTAGGTTACGAAAGGGCGGTGCTTCCGCACCGCCCTAACCCTAGTGCATGGAAACACGCACTAAACGGCGGCGGCCCTTCCGCACGGCCGCCACCGTGAGTACGTCATGGCCCCCGCCTCTAGACGGGGCGGCGCGCCATGACGTAGTAGCTTAGTGCGCCCTGGACACGGAGCAGGAAGGAGCTCCGTTTTGGAGCTCCTTCCGGGTTTAGTCCGCTGGGCGCAGCCGTCTGAAGGCTGCCCCGCGGACACTAACGAGAAAGGGGCCAAGGGCCCCTTTCTCTGCTCCCCGCCGCCGGGGTGTCCTTGGGGCTTGAACCCAGGGACACCCCTTTTCTGGCTGCGGGGAAGCCGCTTTTGCCGCTTCCCCGCAGCCCGAAAAGCGGCGGATCGGGGCCTCAGCGGCTGCCAGTGTGCCACTGAAGCCCCGATAATCCGGGGAAAGGGCGGGGGCCAGACCGCCCCAAATTGACAGTCTGTATCCCGCCAATAACATGTAAAATTTCATGTGGAAATTGTTAAACTGGTGACAACATGATAGAACAAACCTTTGAGAAAATGATAACATTATGGAAAGCAAAATGGGTGTGTTTGTCAATTTTTCTTTGCCTCTATTATTACTTGACAATGGACACCTACTGTGGATACTTAAGTCACCATATTGGCTCTCAAGTTGTGCCATATTGACTCTACTGAAATTGCTGAAATCCCAGGAGTCCCTTAATAACACATGCTTGTGCAGGGATTTAGGCTTTATGTTCATATCAGTCTGCTGATAGGAGATAATTCTATTCCAGCAACAACATTCACTGTTTAGATGGGACCCCTGAGCCCGGCAAAAGAAACCATCTGTTTTCATTCCAATTATTCACAGAAAACAGTCTTACAACACCTAAATGATTGGTTTCCTCTTTTAAAAATGAAAGGTCAGCCCTGTCTTCTGCCCTCCTTTAAAGAAACACCCTGCTGTTGCATTGTGTTTTCAGGGCTTCTGGCATCAACTCAACTTCTCAATAGAGAATTTGTAGTCTGGTGGTGGTGGTGACCCCCTCCCTCTGTGCCTGCATGCTTTAAATTAAAAGGGTTTGCTTTCCGCTGTTAATATAAAAACAGTTAAATGGCCTTTGGCAAAGTACCTTCTTATAATGCTATACACTGTGTTCACAAAGATGCTCACTGATCTGTTTCTTCATTATTGTGAAGAATGATAAAACGTCCCTTTGAATGTCATGCTTTGGAGGTTGATTGGTTTGCTGGGGGGGGGGTTCAATCAGATCTATGCTTGATGCATTCTAACATAGACTTGCTGTAGTGGTCCAAGCAAAATTATTTTTCTCCTAGAGTGGTGGTTTGCCTGCCAAAATAGCCTCATCTCTTAATGATGAGGAACTTGAGGGAAGTGTGATAATGAGCAGATATTGCTAGCTGGCTGGCAGGCATGGTGTTGGTGTGGGGCCAACCTTGAGAGACCTTGGACTGACTTCATCTAATCAGGCTGGTTATTGAATCCCTATGGGAAGGAAGAAGTTTGAGATGGCTTCTTACTCTAGCTGCGCCTTTCTTGGATTCAGGGGTTCATTTGGTTTTCCATCCCTTAGTTCTGGCTTCTTCTTCTTCTTGTTGCTGCTGCTGCTGCTCATTTCCAACTTATGGAGTGCCTAGGGTGAACCTATCATGGGGTTTTCTGGGCAAGATTTGCTCAGAAGAAGTTTGTCATTGCCCTTCCCTGAGGCTGAGAGCATATGACTTGCCCAAAGTTGCCCAATGGGTTTCATGGCCAAGCTGGAAATCAAACCCTGATCTCCAGAGTCATAATCAACATTCACATTGCTATGCCACTTAGTTTGCTCTTTTTCAATGTTTTAGGACCCTTTGACACTACACAATCGCAGCACTATGTTTCCATTTTAACTGCAATAATTATGTCCTAGGAATCCTTGGATTTGCAATTTGGGGAGGAGCATTTAGAGAGCAGTAATGCCTCAGTAAACTACAAAACCCAGGATTCCATAGGGTGCAACCACAGTGCTCTACTGGCATGCTATGAAAGGGCTCATATTCTTCACTCCTAGTTCATCTTATAGCTCCTAGTTCCAAAGTCATTGCAGAAAACTACTCTTGGCCTTGGCTTATCTTCTCATCTTCTTACATCTAGTAAAAATAGATATGCAGGACGGTATGACCCATTTCCTCACAATGTTGGTCTTTAGGAATGACCCATTGCAATTTGAAAATCATATCTCTTCTAGTTAGCAGCACTGGAAATTATGCTGCTGGCCACTTGTAAAAAAATTGCTTTCTTGTTTGATGTCTACAGAGTTCCTCTTCAGAACTAATTGCATTTATTAATTGCTAGACCTCATTACATCACTGGTGTAAAATGCACACTCATTTTAATGGTGAAACACATTTAAGAGCATTATGTAAGTAACAGCTGTAAGTATCTGTTGCTAAACTGTGCTACTCCAAACTGCAAATAGGTACGAGAAATGTTCAAACACTGGTAAGTCCTTGAAACATACACCCACATATAATTAAGGTGCGGGACAGATCACCCCAAATGGGCAGCCTGTCAGTGGCCTAATTCCTTCTGGAGGGCTGTGGCTTCCCTCTGGAGGAAAAAGAACGCAGAAAAACTGGGTTCTTTTTGCATCGCAGGACAAATGTCACGAGTGGGCTAATGGCATACTTGCAACGTAAGCGATGCGTGGCACCATGTGGATGCCACGCTGTGCTTACGTCACAATGGCGGTGCCCATGTACACGGGACACCGCCATTGTTACACCGCCACTCTGCTAGGGTTAGGGACTGTGCGGTTGCTGCGTGGTCTCTAACCCTAGTATCGCCGGGAGTACGGTGCATTTGGGCGGTCTGTACCACACCTAAGTTACAAATAACAAGTTACTTGCATTAACTCATCTTGAACTGTAACTCCCATCTTGAATCCCATTTTGGGAGAAATGTGGGGTATAAATTCAATCAATTTTTCCAGTAACAAATGTAACAAAGGTATGCTACACTGTGTTATCATTATTATTTAGGGATGACTAGAGATGTATCCACACTGCAGAATTAAACGAGTTTGACACCTCTATAACTGGCATGACTTTGACTTACAGAATCCTGCTGTTTGTAATTTGGTAAGGTACCCAGCCTGATCTGTCATAGAGTTCTTGTGCCTTACCGAACTACAAATGCCAGGAATCTGTAGGACAGAGATGGCAGTTAAAGAGGTGCCAAACTGTTTTAATTCTGCAGTGTGGATCCACTCTTCATTCCTTTTGTGTAATGATTTAGCAGATGGTGAAAGAGTATTTAGGTGGAGTATCACATGACTAATGCTGGCTCATGCTTTGCCTCATGCTCTGTTGAGAGATGGGGAAAAGTATGTTTTGTACCACAGATCTGTATCTTGTAGTATTCTGATTTTAAAGTAACCACAATTATTCATTTATAACTGTAACAAATTAGCTTTTTAAAAACCGAAGCTGTGGCCTCCATCCTACATCCCATCAGTGTGGCAGACCTACTATGCTGAGCCATGCACACTTCCCCTAACTTACTGAAAAAGCACTGAAGCTGTCCTAGACAACCATTCCGTGCTTTTCAGCAAACAGGCATGTTTGGAGAAGTGTCTGGCTATGTCTGCAATGCTGGATGTGAAATGAAGACAGCATTACTAAAATTGCTGGAGGATCTCAACAATGATGTTATCATTTCACATCTGGTTATGTGTATGTAGCCAGACACTTCACTGAGCAAGCTTGCTCACTGTGAAACATAGAATGGCCACTGGAATGGCTCCAAGGGTTTTTTAGTAAATTGGGGAAGGGTTTTAGGCACTAGAGAGGAAGGAAGGGAATAACAACCCTTGCAGTTGTTGTAAGGGACACTTATGCATGTGGATGTCACCAACAGAATCCCAGCATCATCATAACATCATAGCTGGTTTAAAGTAAACCAATATTATTGTTGTTGCTGCTGCTGACCCTGAAACAAGACCAAGCATCTCTTTCTTGCTTGTAGAGAAACATAAATATAGGTTGAATTTTTTCTCTGGTTGCCATGCTTCCACATCTGTTCTCACTTCTCTAAAGTTTAGATGTAAGCAGGTGTGATTTGTGTTTAAAGTGGAAGTACCTCCACCCAAAATTTGGAGGTGCATTCCCTACTCCATACTCTGACCATGGGTTGCACATAGACGTAAGCTAAAGATTCCTTGTATTAAAAATGTTTCCAACAAAACAATTTAATTTCCTAATAAGATGGTGAATAATGGGAAGTTAAATTACTGAGTGATGGGAGGCAGATGTTTATCATTAATATGTGGGACAAATTCTTATTTTTCCCATTCCCTATTCAGTTCACATGAGACCAACTCTTTAAAACAAAGTTTTAAGAGTCTGGCAAGAGAGAGACCCTAGAACAGATCTTCCCCTGTTGCCCCTTCTTTCTATCTTCATACTAGTTTCTCCTCATTGCAATGCTACCTGAAAGTACTGAATGCATCCACTTGCTGTTTTTCAGTTCTCTGAAGAGGGACATACAGTTCAATTTTTTGACATTTTAATTGTCAGTATGCTTTTTGTACAGAGGTTGCACTGGATGTTACACAGATTTTTGAAAAAACAAACCCTATTCTTTGCACATAGATGACAAATAACTCCATAAATACATCCCTTACACCAAATGTTTTCCTAAATAACACCCACCCATTCTGGACATTACAGAATTTTGCAAAATGCTAGATGGCACTGCTTCTCAGGCACTTTTTTGTGAAACAGCTGGATTTCATAAAGTTCATTCTACAAGCTACAAAAGGGCATGTAAGGCATTATTTCAGCTTGACAACTGGTGTGTTCTGAGAGGAAAAAATAACTACAGCGCTCTTGTGGAAATGTTTCCACTATAGCTTAAGGAAACATGCAACCAAGGTCTGGTGGCATTACAGTGAATCTCAGCTATATTATTAGAACATAAATTAACAAGTCACCCATGCACTCATATCTACATATGTATGGTGCAACAAGAATTTAATACATTTTGAATTACTGTCATATTAATATATCATACGCTTACAGTAACAGTTTATTTAAAAATGTAAAACAGTTATTTTTTTACAGTAGTAGAAACCAATAGAAGAAATATAGAAGCAAGAAATATATTCAGAAATACAGAAGCAAGTACAAACATCCCTCCATATTAGCAACTTAAACATTTGTGGATTTAATTATTCATGGATTCCTGCATTTGCTGTTGCCTCTGCTGCTGCTACAAGACTGGGGAAAAAAGTTCTCTATAGGCATTTGTAATCCTTTCATGTGACTTTGTGGTCAACTTCTAGTGGATGTTGGCCACGGAACCATGCTGGAGAACATAGTAAAGCCTAGAGAAGTGTTGTCTCAAGTAAAACAACTGTTGTATATTTGTGTTTTTTCCATTTTTGTGAGGATCCTGTGCCCATAACATTGGTGAAAGTTGAGGGATATGTTTACTTTGCCTGGATGTTTTCAGCAAAGTATAGGCGGGATACAGACGGGCAGGGGAGGACGTCTTGGAGGTATATTCAGCTGAATGCGGAGCCTCCAGACGGCCCGCCCCGGGGGCGTGCTTCAGGTGTTGGGGCTTCCACACGGGGGGCAATGAAGACGCCTTACCTGGGTCCGTTTCGGACCCGTAGCTTCCATACCGCCGCCTCGGAGGACGCCGCAAAAAAAGAAGCAGCTTCCGCACGGGCGGCCCAAACTGTGGCTTTTTTTTTCTTTTGCCGGCTGGCGGATGCGCAGCTGCGCAGCTACAGCGCTAAGCAGCAGCAGAAAGCCTATGTGCGCATTTAAAGCACCCAAGCCCCTTTAAACTTTTTCCCTGTGCACTCTAAAGCTAGGCAGGAGTGGTGTGAGGTAGCAATGTCCAAACTCTGTCCTTCCAGGCGTTTGGACTTCATCTCCCAGAATCCCCAGCCACCTTGCCCTGTGGTCTGGGATTCTGGGAGATGAAGTCCAAACGCCTGGAAGGACAGAGTTTGGACATTGCTGGTTTGGGGACCAGTGAGCCAGGCATGGTGGGAGGAGAGAACAGGAAGGGCAGAATAGATTAGATAGGGCTGGGAGGGAACATTTACCCTGGGAGGCGAAATGATGTCTTTATGGGACATCATGGGACCTAGTGCCTTGTCAGTGCTCCCTGCCCCTTGATCCCAGGCCCTCTCTAGTTGCCCTTTGCCTTTGGGGGCAAGTTTAGAGGGCATCAAAAGGTCTTGGGCACATTCAAGCTCTGCTCTGGCTGGCTGGCCCGCCAGGACCCTGACACGCTCCCCACTGGTGGCTAGTCTGTTGGGCCTGATGCTTCCATCACTTTTAATGAAAGCATACAGCTCCTTGTAAAAGGGCGGGGGGGGGGCGCCCTTCGTAGTACTTTTTTTTCCTTTGCCGGCTGGCGGATGCGCAGCTGCGCAGCGCTAAGCAGCGGCGGCAGAAAGCCTATGGGCACATTTAAAGTGCCCAAGCCCCTTTAAAACTTTTCCCCCCGCTCTGCCCAAGAACAATGGTGGTCTCCTGCCAGCTGGTGATCAGCTGGTGTTGGCATCCTTGTCCGCTTGCACTTTGCCAGGGTCACCAGCATCATAGATGCTTCCTCTCCTTTGGTCCCCGCGCTCCTGCTGAATCTGCAATGCGCAGCCACAGCTGTCTCCGCTGCCACCGCTGTCCCCCTGCCATCTCCCATCACCTCCTTTGTACATATGTAAATATTTACAGTTTTAGCGTTTTTTATTGTTAGGTGAAAATGGCAGAGGAATGTGTGTAGGGGTGCACTTTAAAGTCCAAACTTTCCAAGCAGCGCATGCGTACATGTTGCTCTAGGGTTAGGGTTAGGGTTAGGGTTACGAGTCTTAAAATGCGCTGCAGCTGTGCTGCAGCTTCCACACCTGCATGGCAGCGGACGCTGCAATTAAAGCCTGACTGCAAACTGCGCATGTTCCCAGACCCCAAATCATTATGCGACGCAGCAGACACGGAGCTTTTAAATGGGCAACTTAAATTAGCGGCGTAGCAATTCTGGTGTACCGGTGCAGCAGCTCTCATGGCTTCTTCCTCTTCTCGATATGTGTCAGCATTCAGGTAGGACTGCTCCAGTTTCTGCAAAATGTTTGGCTGGGACCATATAGCTATGAGGTCAGCCATCTCAGTATGAGACCAAGACGTCCCCCTGCCTTTTTTCGGGGTGCTGGTGGATGGCTGAGCCATCATGCCTGGTGGCAAAGGGGAGCCGCCACACAGCTGTGCCAGGAGCAGCCGAACTGTGCCCGTTCCCAGGTGAAAATGGCGCAGGAATGTGTGTAGGGGGACACTTTAAATTCCAAACTTTCCCTTATCACTTTCTACAACCAAAACATCCGCCGGCAAAACTTACAACTTCCCTCGATTCTAGCAACGCATGCGCACAAGTGGCTCTAGGGTTAGGGTTACGAGGCTTAAAATGCTCCGCAGCTGTGCCGCAGCTTCCACAGCTGCATGGCAGCGGATGTTGCAATTAAAGCTTGACTGCAAACCACGCATGTTCTGGACCCCGACCCATTATGCGACGCAGCTGACACGGAGCTTTTAAACGGGCAACTTATATTTGCGGCGTAGCAATTCTGACGTATCGGTGCAGCAGCTTACAGACGAAGATGCGCACTTACGCCGCAAATCAAAAAGAAGCGGGAAAAAGCAGCACCTTTTTAATGCCGCTTCTTCCCGCTTGGGGCGTGCGGGGGGGGGTGTTCATGACGGCATTCAGGTAAGGCCCGTCTGAAGGCTCTACCTTCATGACGTCATGAATACACCCTTTTTGCCCGTCTGTAACCCGCCAATGTTTGAATTTAGAATTTCCAATGTCTGCATCCATGGTATTCCTATAACATTAATTAAGAGGTCAGTCACTCTAAGAGTACAAACTACATAATATGGAAAACATGCTGTGTATAGTTTTATACAATCAGCCCATGGATTCACATGTATCCACTGATTCAGCCATTCACAGCTTGAAAGCTGAGGGCTGTGTTTTAGAATATATTTATTCCAAAAAGCAAATTTTGATTTCTACCATTTATAGAAGGGACAATATTTTACTATGACACTGTATTTAATGGGACTTGAGCATCTATGGATTTTGGTATCCACTGGGCGTCGTGGTCCTGGAACCAAACCCAGTGGATAACAAGGGCCCCCTGTATCTTTCTTCCTTTCTGTCCCTTCTTCCCTATTTTTGAAAGAGTGAATATATGCATACAGTCCCAGTCAATTGGTATTAGCCAAGATTTTAGGAAGGGGGGGTCCAGACTAAGTGCCACCATTATAATGGGGCTTGAGTGTGGCGGTGCAGCAGCACGCACCATTCATTTTTCTAATGGACGGGGGTTTCGGACCCCAAGAACCACCCCCCTGGCTACGGCCCTGTACTAGCATGCATACATCAGGGAATGTTTTCCCCCCATTGGCTTTTATTTGTTCCCCTGTGTGAGGATTTTAAAAAACCCACCTCTATCTGATTTTGTGTTTTTTTTGGGGGGGGGGGGCTACTCCCCATGTTTTTTTTTCTTTAAAGAAACCAGATGGAGGAGGGTTTAAACTTCTCCACCTGCACACCCTGCTTCTTATTTGGAATGGGGCTGCACACATTTTTTCTTGAAGCACTTATGATGGGAAGTAAAAATGAGCCCTGATAATATTATGTTCTGGGTGGAAGTGTGAGCTGTCAAGTCACAAAAATGATCCCTCTTTTCCCTCTTTCTAGCCAATCATTTTCTTTTTATGGAGAGCATGGATGAGGGAAAGGGTTAGTGTTCACAGTGTACTCTGAAGGATGAGCATGGCTCAAAGTACATATAAAACTATTTTGTCTTTTTTCATTCTTTTAAATCCATGAAGGGAAGCTATCAATATTTCCATAAATATATGTTCTTCAGTTATCGGATTCATGGTCAAACAAATGTAATAATTGTGACTTGACCCAGCATTGCTCAGTGAATGAGTTTGTCCACTGCTGCCTAATTCTGTATAATTTATTTGCTGTGAGCTAGAGAGGTGTTCATTATCATAAATAATGGATACATGGATTAATTTCATGGAAGGAGAAGCTAAATAAATAGAACCATTCAAGAGCATTTAATTTATTATTAATTAATGCAACAAAATAACATATAATGAATATATGCAATAAAGAGTTGCAAAGCCGAGAGCCAAGAAGACATACGAAGATGCCATAGCTGAAATCGCCTAATAGTTATGATGGAATTTTCCCAATAAGAGATCTACATGAAAGTTCCATTTGCAGTTGTGAGTCAGTATCTTAAATGCATGAGTATGTTTCATATTTATGACTTTCTCCCTCATTCTCTGAAAGTAGCAGGAATAGGGAGGAGGTTTAATGCTTTCGCTAGCATTGCTGACCAATTAAATGTACTACTCTCTATAGTTTCTATTCATCTTGGAAGGAAAGCTACCATTGAGGAGATTTTCCTGATTCTTCCCCTACCTGAGGTTACTGTTTTTAAATCGGAAAACCCAGGTCCCAGTCATACTACAGAGTTATTATTCCATTGTAACTGTCAAAGAATCATAGGCCTGATACAAATGGGTGCTTTGTGATGCCCTGGGGCCAGAATTAGGGCTTGGAAGGGCAGAGTATCCGCACACTCCCGAGCCCTAGAGTGCAGTGGTGGTGCCATTATGTCGCAGCCCCATGCACATGGGGGCTGCCATGATGACGCAAGCGCGGTGCAGCATTCGCACATCGGGGCACTGTGTTTGCATCATTGAGACACAACAATGGCACACTGATGGCAGTGGCTGTGTACACCAAAAAGAACCTGCTTTTAGTGGGTTCTTTTTGGTGTGGAGGGAGCCCATGCAGTTTGGTTGCTGTGGGCTTCCTCAGGAGCAAAAATGGGCAGCTCCAGCCTGCCCTTTCAGGGCAGGCTGTTGAGCTGCATACACTCATAAAGTTTCAAGAGACCACAAGGACCATCCAGTCCAACTCCTTGCCATGCAAGAATACAGTGGACCTTTGTTATACACTGGGGTTTGGTTCCAAGATCCTCCGTGGCTAACAAAATCTGTGTATGATCAAGTCCCATTAAATATAATGACATAGCAAAATGGTGTCCCTTATAAAAAATGGAAAATCGAGGTTTGCTATTTGAAATTTATACTCTTTTTGAAAATTTTCAAATGTATGCTTGAATCTGTGTATAAAAAAATCAGTGTATAAGAAGGGCTGACTGTATAATCAAAGCACACCTGACGGATGGCCATCCAACTTGCAAAGAAGGAGTCTCCACCACACTCTGAGGTAGCGTATTTCACTGTTGAATAGCTCTTACTATCAGGAAGTTCTTCCTAATGTTTATGTGGAATCTCTTTTCCTACAACAGAATCCATTCCTTTGTGTTCTAGTCTCTGGAGCAGCAGAATAGAAACTTGCTCCCTTCTCAATATGTCGTCCTTTCAGATATTTAAACATGGCTATCATGTTACCGCTTAACCTTGTCTTCTCTAGGCTAAACATACCCAGCTCCCCAAGCCACACCTCGTAGGATGTAGTTTCCAGACTTTTCACTATTTTGGTCACCCTCCTCTGGACACACTCCAGTTTATTAAGATCCTTCTTGAATTGTGGTGCCCAGAACTGAACACAATATTCAAAGTGAAGTCTGTCCAAGACAGAATATTGCTACTATTACTTCCCTGGATCTAGACATTACATTTCTACAGATGCAGCCTAAGAGCATTTTGGCTTTTTTTAGCTGCCACATCACGTTGCTGACTCATGTTCAGCTTGTAGTCTACTAAGACCTCTAGATCCCTTTTACTGCTTTCAAGCCAGGTGTCACCCATCCTATATAGGTGCATTTCATTATTTTCCTGCCTAGATGTAGTGCCTTACATTTCTCCCTGTTGAAATTCATTTTGTTAGTTTTGGCCCAACTTTCTAATATGTTAAGGAGGATGACCAAGATGGTATCCTCTGGGGTACTATCTACCCCTCCTAATTTGGTGTCATCCGCAAATTTGGTAAGCACACTCTCTACTACATCATCTAAATCATTTATAAATTTGTTGAATAGCATTGGGCCTAGGAGAAAGACCTATGACACCCTGCTATTCACTTCATCTCCAAGATGAAGAGGAACCATTGGTGAGCACCCTTTGGCCTGTCAACCAATTACAAATCCACTTAACAGATGTATTGTCTAGCCCACACTTTATTAGCAATTTTGCAAGAATATAATGGGGGAACTTGACAAAGGCCTTACTGAAATCAAGATAAGCTACAGCCACAACATTTGCCTTCATCTCAACCAGAGCACTCTACCAAGCTTGTAACTCTATACAAAAAAGAGATAAGATTAGTCTGGCATGACCTGTTTTTGAGAAACCCATGTTGACTTTTAGTGATCACTTCATTTCTTTCAAAGTGCTCATAAACTATTTCATGATCTGCTGCAGAATCTTTCCCTAGTACTGATGTCAGGCCTACTTGAGAGTAATTATTTAGTCCCCTTTCTTTCCTTTTTTGAAGATGAGGACATCATTTGCCCTCTTCCAGTGTGCTGGGACTTCTGTTCTCCAAGCATTCTCAAAGATTATTGCCAGTGGTTTTGAGATAAATTCTGCCATTTATCTGCCATATATTCTGTTCAACTGACTCTGGAGACTTGAATTCATGTAGAGTGGTAGTACTACTTCTTTATTCATTTTGTGATGCATTTCCCTGTTATAGTTCCATCCCGTGGAATCCTGGGGTTTGTAGTTTGATGAGGCTCTGGAGTGCTCTGGTTGAGAATTCTATATGTTGCTCCTTAAAGTGCCAATTCCAGGATTCAGTAGGATAGAACCATGGCAATTAAAGTGGAATAATACTTCTATAATTCTGTAGTATGAATGGGCCCTTAGACACATGAAACACATTTGTGCATTTCAAGTATTGTCTGTTCTGGACCACTGTCATGTCTTAGCGTTTTCACATTATCCCAATGAATGCCTTTCTTCTTCATTTTCTGTGATTTGGTGACAGGGAGAGGAATTAAATAATTTTTGTCTGGATTGCAAGCAGTAACAATTCCACCCAACAGTTTAATACCCCATGCTACTAAGTTTTAATGACAAAGATCCTTGGTGCTTCCCTTCCTAGTTATCTGATAGCCCCTATTCCATAAACTCCAGTTGGCTTGGATCATGCATACAGTTGCTTCTCCTTTTTCATTGGCTTGAAAATAGGTGTGGGGGCACACCATTCTTTCCCCCTCCGCTCGTCCTTCACGCATAAGTGAGGGATGCAAGTCTGAAGACTGCGAGAATGGAGGGAGGGCTGTATTTTTAAATCCCACATAGACAAGCGGACATTAAAGTAGGCAACTAGTTCAAATATTCTCTTGCCTAATCCAGTTCATTGTACTCCCAGAGACCTTTTCATTACCAACATATGCACTCTGCATCAATCTTCTCCCTTCTTAATCCCATCTAATGTGTTTCTCAACTATCCCTGTGACTAGCCAAGACCCTCTCTGTTCGATGGATGAGCAGGTCTGGCCACAACCAGTGGAAAATTCTTCAACTTCCTTCAACAGCAACATATCACATTTCATTTGTTTGCTCACACGTAGTAAATATTTTTTTTTAAAAAAATACCAAGTTACCTGACACCTACGGTGCTTTTTTTTTTTTTAAGGCAAAATAGTTTGTTTTGTTTTTTAAAGGGACTAAGTTAATTAGTGCCTGAGTGAGCAACATGCTTTTATACCTTTTAATACTCCATGATACTTGCCTGAGGTTGAAGTGTTTTTGATTAACTCCCTGTCCTAATGAAAACCATGAGAATGACCGTATGCAGGAGTTCTCTCTTTCTGATGTTACAAATAAAACTGCGGAAGTTTTCCAATATTTAACATGGCAGTGTCTCTACTCCCTCTCCCCCCCCCGCGCGCGCACACACACACACACACACACACATTCTCACCCCTTTTATCCACAAAGGGAGAACTTGAGCTAATTATGGAAGTGTTGGAAACAATTTCATCCAAAGATATGTCTGTTTTGTTGAAGTGGGCCTAAGGAATTGAGCCATGATATTGACAGAAGGGTGGGAGAGAAGTGTGTGTGTGTGTGGGGGGGGGGAGACAGTTTTAGGACATGTTAGGAGGAAAAGACAATGTTATGGAGTTTTTAATGTGTAGTTTTTAATCTTACATTGTTTAATCTTTTTTAAGGGGGGTATTATGTATATATGGATGTATTTTAACCTGTTGTATGCCGCTTTGATTGCCTGGCAAAAAGCGGGATAGAAATAAAAATTTATTATTATATTATTATTATATTATGGAGTTAAAGAGTTAAATCATGACATAAAGCGGTGATAGTTTGAGCTCCACAAAGTGAGCCACCAGAACATTTAGGTTTGTATAAGTCTGGGACCGATTACCTAACTAAATGTCATTGACTAACTTTATTCCTAAAACCATATGCAGCCCCCAGGCCTTGTGTGGGCCATCAAGGGGGCACTGTGGCCCTTGAGAGTCCCAGTTACCTCAAAGGACCTGACATCCTCCCTAAAAAGTTTCAGTCCACATAATAATTTTTAAAAAAGAAAAACCTTTACGGGGCTGCGAAATCCTGTTCTGGGATGCTCCCAACTCCCCCCATAAGAATAGCCTAAAATATGACTGGAAGTGATATTATTATTATTATTATTATTATTATTATTATTATTATTATTAGCCCACCTCTCCCTATGGATTGAGGTGGGTTACAATAAAAATAACAAATCAGTAAATCATAAAATTTCATAATTACAAACCCACCACCAACATAAGAATAAAACACTTTATAAAAAATTGAACAGAGATAACAGATTTCAAATTCAAATTCAAATTGTTTAAAACAGTTAAAAAAGATGGTAAAAATAGCTATGAGCAGACGGGGAAGTCTTTTCTTGGGGAGTCAGTCAGGGAAGGCTTGCTAGAAGAGATCTGTCTTGACCGCCTTCTTAAAGGCATCAAGGCTGGTAGTCTGACAGATCTCCTCCGGCAAGTCATTCCACAGTTTTGGAGTGGCTGATGAAAAGGCTCCTTTGTCAAGTGGCTGATGTTTCTAGTCACCTCAAATGGCAGCTACTGCAATGCACAATAGTGCTCCAGAACTCTGGAGGAGCAGCAAACGGAGAGAGATGGCCCTCTAGATTCCAGAGTGTGTCTATCCCATCTTAAAGCTTAGAGAAGAAACATAGCAGCAGCAGTAGTAGCAGGATAAACAGGGGGGGTCCCTTCTATTTTGGCACGAGGTAGTGTCAGGCAGGTTCCTTAGGCAGCTGATTCTGGGTGTCACAAAATGGCAGCAAATGGCTAATGGTCCTTGGTATCAACTGGAAATGCTCATGTCCCATTAAATATAATGGCATAGTAAAGTGGCATCTCTTATATAAAATGACAAAATCAAGGTTTGCTTTTTGGAATACACACACACACACACACACATTTTCAAGCTGTGGATTGTTGATCCATGGATAAGAAATCTGTGGATATGAAGGGTCAACTGTTATTTAATTTATTGTTGTTGATTTTTTTTACTGCCAGAGAGAAGCAGAAGGTGTTGCAGTTTACTTCAGATACTGAAATAACTTGATTGACCTCAAGATACTACAGCCCCAATCCAGCATGACGCTTGTGGAACTGTTGGAGTTTTTGGCCCACCCCTGTTGGCCCTGCAGCCCTCTTTGGTACCCAAAAATGGTACTCAGCATTCCATGATGGTGCATGTCATTGTCTCAGAACCAGCATAAGATACTTTACTGTCTAAACCAAAAGAAAAGATGACACCTCACCCTCAGCCATGTACACAACTAAACTGGATTGGTCACTGACTTTTCTTTCAGTGCTCATACGTTTGCATTGTTCCCCAACACTCCTGAGGGCAGTAGGTCAATTTAAAGTCATTAAATCATTGCCCTCCCACCTGTCAAGGAAGGATGGGAAGCCAAGGAGACAGAGTAGGGTAGAGATGAGCAAACTCTTGGTTTTCATTTCTGTGGTAATAGTCCCCAAATATTCTGCACTGGTCAGGTCTTATTTGGAGTACAGCATCCATTTCTGGATGCCCGATTTTTAAGGATAGAGACAAGTTGGTGCAAGTTCAGAAAAGGGCCACAAGGCTGATAAGAGGTATGAAGAACAAAATGTGAGGAGTGAATGGTAATACAACTGTAGTCTTTAAATAACTCAATGGCTGTCACAGAGAGGAAGCTATTTGTATTCTGTTGTCCCAGATGGTAGGACCAGGTCTAATGATTTGAAGTTACAGAAGAGTACATTTTGCATGAACACTAGAATACGAACACTAACAATACGAGTTATTTGGCAATGGAACCAACTGCCTAGAGAGGTTGTATGGTCTCCTTCTTTGAACATATTCAGAAAGTGTCTGGAGAGCTACCTGCTGAGGTTGTTTTACCTGGAGGTTCTGCTGTGAGCAGGGTTTGGATTCAGTGGCCCCTGACACCCTTTCCAACCCTAATTGTATGATTGTATGATTCTAATGTCTGCATTTTTTCCAGGTACCCTAAAAGCATCAAATCCCATCTGGCCTTGGAAGCTAAGTAGGGTCAGCCCTGGTTAGTACTTGGATGGGAGACTGCCACCACCAGGTGCTGTAGTTTATATTTCAGAGGAAGGAACTTGCAAAACCACCTCTGAGTATTCCTTGCCTAAGAAAATCCTATGAAACCTATGGGTTCACCATAAGTCAATACAGTGGATCCTTGTTATACGCTGGGGTTTGGTTCCAAGATCCCCCGTGTATAACAAAATCCGTGTATGCTCAAGTCCCATTAAGTATAATGACATAACAAAATGGTGTCCCTAATAAAAAATGGAACATCAAGGTAAATTTATACTTTTTTGGAACATTTTCAAACCATGTATGCTTAAATCCGTGTATAAAAAATCCGTGTATAAGAAGGGCCGACTGTACCAACTTGAAGGCATGTACACGCACACAGACACACATATAAGTTAATTATTTCCTATTTCTGCATCATTTTGCAAGTATTTTTTAAATTTATATTTGATGTTTCCACTAACATACACATTTTTCTTTGTACATACTGTAAGATTTTTGTATGCAGTGTTTTACCAGAGGATTTCATCTCAACATTTGGAGAAGCACAAATACTGTACCATAACTGAGTGTTGATTCATTTCAGGAAGTGTGTATTAGGTTAGCCATTATTAAAATGCCAGCCAAATAAATGTCTTCCTCTAAACCATCGTCTGGGAAAGAAGAGAAACTGGGTTTTTAAAATATGTGCTAAATTATATTAAAAGCTTTTCCCAGTGCTTACCAAATCTTTAAAACTGAGCCCAAGGCAAAAGACAGACATATTCTTTATTAGGGATATATAGAACACAGTCACAAGTCAGTTAACAAAGCCTCTGACAATGAAGTTCCCTTTTGCAAAGCTTTGCACCTGACCAACTCCTTTTTACTTTTTGTACTCTGTCTTACTGGAAATTTTTAAACAACATTGGCATTCAGAGGAATGTGAAGGATGGCTGGAGAAACACAGAAACACAGACTTTTGGTGTCAGGTTGCAGAAGTCTGTTTGCAGTAAACCTTGAAAATGGGAAAGAATAGAATTCTACTCTAGCTGCTTCTAGGTGTCTGTCCCTGCCTACAAAAGGCAAGGTGAATGGTAACTGCCTCTGGAATCCCTTACAAACTGTGATACCTTTATTGGCCAACCAAAATGCACCATATACTTGTTGCAAGCTTTCATCTTGCCTGATGAAGAAGCCGACGGAGCTTTGAAAGCTTGCAACGAGTATATGTGCATTTTGCTTGGCCAATAAAGGTATCACTGATGGATTGTTGTTTGTATTTGTTAAATAGCTAACACAGCTCCCTCTGAATGTTTTCTGTATTGTGAGATAACACACTGTAGTTGCAACAGGGGAACCATGAAGAGTAGCCTGTGGACTGGGACTTCAAGCAAGGTAAAATATTTTTCCCCTGTATTCTGGAATCCCTTGTTGATTATGTATGAACAAGAAAACACAAGGAATGGGGAAAGTAGTTACTTCTGCCTATTGTTTCTTGAAGTGACTTCCAGAAAGTTCAAAATGTTTTTCTTTACTTATGCAAACCTTACCTGACTTTATTTTACATGTGCATATAATTAGTTTTAAATAAAATGGTTGTTGAAACATGTTATAATGCCCTTTTTAGTGGTACAGGAAGCTATTCTCTATTCCTTTCATGTCATTTCTCCCTCTAGTACCAAAATTTCTGTGAAAGAAGTAGTGCCCAGGAACATATCTGGTCTTGAATCCTGTTCACTAGTCAACATTCAGCTTGTCAACATACTTCTTGAATGGTGAGGAACGGGACACAATATTCTAGGTAAGGTCTGATCAAAACAGAATAGTGTGGTACTATTACTTTCCTTGATTTTTAGGGACATATACATAACAGAGATGAGTATCGCCCCCTACAGTCGATTACAACTAGACATTCATGTCTTTACCTTTTAATAATAATGATAATAATAATAATAATAGTTTTTATTTGTATATTTCCCACCTCTCCCCGTGGATCTACACTATGCTTCCATTGATGCAGCCTAGAATTGAACTGGCATTTTTAGATGCTGCATCACATTGTTGACTCATGCTCAGACTGTGGTCAACTAATACTGCTAATTCTCTTTTGCATGAACCCATCCTATAGCTGTTCAATCCATTTTTACTGCCCAAGTGTGGTATCCTACATTTCCCCCTGCTAAAAATTCATTTTGTTAGTTTTGGCTTAGCTTTCTAATCTGCTAAAGTCTATGACTAATATTTGAATTTTTGCCCCAAGAAGAAGAAGACCAAGATGAAGGCCCCATCTGCACCACAGATATAATAAAATTTGACACTGCTTTAACTGCCATGGCTCAGTGCTATGGAATTCTGGGATCTGTGGTTTTGAAAGTTATTCAGCCTTCTCTATCAGAGCGCTCTGGTGCCACAACAAACTACAAACCCCAGGATTCCATAGCATTGAACCATGGAAGCTAAAGTGGTGTCAAACTGCATTATTTCTACAGTGTAGTTCAGACTGAAGACAGAGGATAGGGAGGGAGTCCTGATACTCAACAAATCCTGTCAGAGAAAAGGAAAATAGCCATGAGATTATTGGAGATAATTAATTTTGGCATAAATTGTGCACCAATTGCACAAATTATGTGATTTCCACGTATATTTTGCACATATGAAATTTCTCCAATGAAATCCCAAAGTGCATAAAGTGCTTGAAAACTGCGCAGAAGCACTTGTATTCTCACAGAGGAGGGGAATATTGCTCAAATTATTTGTTCTTGCATTTATATCCTTATACACCAGAGCCCAGCAATCATTCACATGGTAATTACATTTCTAGGACCATGGGGCTCAAGAAAGAAGGTGACCACTATAAAGAGAATGTGTGACTCACTCTTTAATTGTTGACATTAACAAAGCAAACTAATAAGAGCTACAAAGCTGCAAAATTAGATAAAAATGGATGCCATCTTAAAAGAAATCCATTCTGGTTCATTGAAGTCTTACAATTAAACAACTAAGCTATCTGTTTCTTTCGACTGCTTTACTACAAAAGAGCTAAATTACAGGGATCAACTTAATTCTCTATACATTCAAGTTCAGTTTTTGGGTGGTTGCTTTTTTTTGTTTGAAGGTAACCTCTTCATGTTCAAAGCAAGCACATTTACTTTGAAAAAAAAAACCCGTCTGGGGGTAATTTGTGTTTTGAATACAGCTGTCCACTGACAGTAAATAGACACATTAAATGCACATTAGCTTTTGACATGGAAGAAGCTCCAAGAAGATGTAATTTTTATCTTCACACTGTACCTCAGCTCCCTCTTTTCCAGCCTTCTGTGTCTGCCAGACCTCTGTTCCTGAAGGTTGTCCAGTCTCTGGAGAAGATACTGAAGGTTTATAGGCTGTGTGGTTATAGGTAGTGGTGAGGAACAACCTATTCTTCGGTCCACTTCCCATTAATATAACTACTCAGTTGGATATTGATCAAAATCCGAAAAGCATCTCAAAAGTCACAAAAGTGCAAATATTAAAGAATAACGCCATCTTAGTCCATGCACTGTCTGAGGAAGTGCAAATTATCTAGGTTCAACTTAAAATGCAAATAAAACACAATAGAGTAACCCTACTGAATCAATATAGAGCCAGTGCGGCATAATGATGTGAGTGTTGGACTAAGTCTTCAGGAAACTAGGGTTCAAAGTCCTCCTTGGCCATGGAAACCCACTGGTGATCTCTCAGACCCACTATGGCTACTTTTCAATACACTGAACAATTGTTTACCTCCTGTCTACCGTTCGCCTACTGGGTGAACTTGAGTAAGTCACACTCAGCTTCAGAGGAAGGCAATGGCAAATCCCCTCTGAACAACTCTTGCCAAGACAAACCCCTTTATAGGGGCTGCTTATGGTTGCCATAAGTTGAAAATGGCTTGACAGCACACAATAAAAACAACAGAATTGATGGGATTTACCTATGTAGTGATACGCAGGTACAGTACACTGTATTTTTGGCAAAATTGTGTACAAAATGTGTACAATTAGGAAAACTTGTGCACCAACAGGCATGTGAATTTTGTGTGGATTTTTTTTTTAAAAAAATGCACATTGAGGTGGAAATGAAATAAAACAAAATCAACACTGGAAATATAAGAAACTGAGAAAAATGGAAACAGACGGTTTCGTCCATTCTTAGGGTACAGTTGTGTTATGTGTTGTGTGCCCTCAAGTCATTTCCGACTTATGGCAACCCTAATGCAAACCTATTACAGGGTTTACTTGGCAAGTTTGTTGAGAGAGGGTTTGCCAACTTCTGACACTGTGACTTGCTCAGGTTCACCCAGTAGGCTAGAAGTAGACTGGATGTAAACAATCATTCAGTGTAATAAAAAGTAGCCATAGTGGATCTGCTTTGAGAGTTTGAATCAAGCAAATCAGGTACAATGACTGAAGTTACAAATTTTGCCTTGTCAGATGGATTATATGATAGCAATATATAGACAGATTCTCCAGCAACTGTAATTTCTGTTTTGTTTTGTTTGGTGAGCTGCAGTGTAGTGGATAGACAGGAGAACAGAGTTTGAATTTTTGCTCATCAATTAAGTTACCATAAGCCAATCACAGTCTCTTGATCTCCCTTACTTACAATGGTTTTGGTGTGGATAAAACCAGGATACCATCATCCAGGGATGACAGAGAATTTCACTTCAATTCTTTTTTTTAAAATAAGGGTTTATTAACATTTTCAGATTTCTTGATAATCAGGATAGAAAGAAATTGAGATTTAAAGACTCCAAAGGGAAAGAAAAATAATAAAACTGATAAATTCATCCATATGGGCGTTATCTGGATTTGAATCCTTGGATATTCAAACATGTTATGGTATTAAACTCAGGTTGCAACCTTTCACCCCCCTAAAAGACTAAACATCTTTAACATACAGTCCTGTCCATATTAGAAATAAGTCTTGTATTTGGTTAGTAAAATGGGGGAGGATTTTGTTTCAGTTTGTTTTTCAAGAATGTAACAATTTCTTTGCATTTAGAATGGGAAAAACTTGAGGTGCTATATCAAAAAAATGTATCAGAAAACACGTTATTAGAAAATTGACACATTGACGCATTTCCCCCTTCTAAACCCTTAAACTATCTGCAGAGGAGCTGTTCAATGCAACACTTATCAATAAATTTTGTTTGACAGAGTTTTTTGGACTGTATAATGCAACATTAAAATTAAAGGGCCACGTTAATACATTCAGATTTTTAAAGAAGTAACTAGAGATATTTTAGTTACTTTTGGAAATAACATCTGTGTATTCATACAGTCCAGAAAAATGAGCAACATGCTCAAAAGGCTAAGCTGTGGCATGCCCATATGTCTATTTTTAATTTTTGCTGGCATTGAAATAAATAACTGGTGGTAGCATAGAATCATAGAATCATAGAGTTGGAAGAGACCACAAGGGCCATGCAGGAAATCTCAATCAAAGCATACCTGACAAATGGCCATCCAGCCTCTGTTTAAAGACCTCCAGGGATGGAGACTCCACTACACTCCGAGAATATGTGTTCCACTGTCGAACAGCCCTTACTGTCAGAAGTTCCTCCTAATGTTGAGGTGGAATCTCTTTTCCTGGAGCTTGCATCTATTGCTCCAGGTCCTACTCTCTGGACCAGCAGACAACAAGCTTGCTCCCTCCTCAATATGACATCCTTTCAAGTATTTAAACAGGGCTGTCATATCACCTCTTAACCTTCTCTTCTCCAGGCTAAACATCCCCAGCTCCCTAAGTCGTTCCTCATAGGACATGGTTTCTAGACCCTTCACCATTTTAGTTGCCTTCCTTTGGGCACGCTCCAATTTCTCAGTGTCCTTTTTAAATTGTGGTGCCCAGAACTGGACACAGTATACCAGGTGGAGCCTAACCATAGCAGAATAGAGTGGAACTGTTACTTCCCTTGATCTAGACACTATACTTCTATTGATGCAGCCTCAAATCGCATTGGCCTTGTTAGCTGCTGCATCACACTGTTGATTCATGTTCAATTTGTTGTCTACTTGGTCTCCCAGATCCCTTTCACACGTAGTCTTGTTCAGCCAGGTGTCACCCATCCTATATCTGTTCATTTCATTTTTCCGCCCTAAGTGCAGTACCTTACATTTCTCCGTGTTGAAATTCATTTTGTTAGCTTTGCAAGGTGTCTATGGCCCAGTACACACAGGCCAAAAGTGGCATGGCACCGCCAATACTAGGGTTCAGGAGCTCACAGCAACTGTACTCTCCCGAACCCTAGTACATATGGGTGGTGCCATCTTGACACAGCACCGTCCATACAGCGCATGCATCCATGACGTGTCTTGTGTGATGTGTCCAAATGGCGCAGTGCACAAGACACATCACGGTGATGGCCCAGGGCGCAAATGGCGCCTTGGCAGCATTGCAGGAAAGGAGCTCCATTTCAGAGCTCCCTTTTCCAGTGGATTGTTGAACTGGCTGTGCGGTTGCCATGGAAACATTCCGGAGGAGAAAAGGATGGCCTCTGGCCGCCCCTTTCTCCTTATCTGTACCGGGCCTATGATAACTAGAAGTGCTGGAATATTTACAGATTTTAACTCCATTTTTTTTTTAAAAAGTTGTGATGTTAGATTAGGAAGGATGAGACAATTGTCTGGAAACAGATCAGGATTTCTTTCCAGACCAATGTAAAAATAATTTATGCTTCTTTAATAAAGTTTGAGATTATTGATGTAAAAGAGTATAGAAATGAGGCACTGATCAAGAACAAATGATGGGAGATTCCAGAGCAGACAAGGGAATGCACCTACATCCCTCACTGGCTCATCCCCTTAAGAAGTACCACTTTGAATTGCTTGCTTAAGTGTTTCTTGAATGTGTAGCCCACCTTACTGTGTAAAATGGCACTCAACATTGTTAACAATAAAATTAAAATGAAAACAGATAATTAAAGATAAAAACCATTATTAAAACACATCACTAAAACAAAGTAACAGCATCTCACCAATTAGATCTCTGCCAATAGCAACTCAATTTAAATGTTTAAGGCCCGTGTGAAAAGAAATGTGTCTGCTGCTATCAGAAAAACAACAGTGAGAAGGGTAACCAGTCTAAGCTCCCTTGGGAATGTGTGCTCATATGCCTTCAAACCTGTCAACTTAAGCAACCCTGCACATTTCATAGGGATTTCTTAGGTAAAGAATACCCAGAAGTGGTTTCACTGCTTCCTTCCTTTGAAATGTAGCCTCCATATCTGTTATTCATTGGCAGTCTTCTATCCAAGCTGACCCTGCTTAGTCTCCAAGATCAGATAGGATCTGGTGCTTTTAGGGTATTTATTATGCCTTGGGAATAGCAACTGGGAATTCTTTCTCTCATAGGCCTACTGCGCAACATGGACCAGTAATCTGCCCTACCTGGGACAGCATCATTCATTCATAGTAAATTGTGGCTTGTGGCTACTCAATTTCTTTGAGATTGGCTACAAAGTTAGACTCATACAAGCCCTTGCATTCCCTGTTACCACGAATGGATGTGAGAGCTGGACAGTTAAGAAAGCGGATAGGAAGAAAATTAATTAATTTGAGATGTGCTACTGGAGAAGAGTGCTGAGGTTACCATGGACAAATGGGTCCTAGAGCAGATCAAACCAGAAATCTCTCTGGAAGCCAAGATGAGTAGACTGAGGTTGTTGTACTTTGGCCACATCATGATGAGGCATGACTCCCTGGAAAAAAACAATAATGCTAGGAAAGGTAGGGGGAAGCAGAAAGAGAGGAAGGCCACATGCTAGATGGATGGATTCTACTAAGGAGGTCATAGGTATGAATTTGCAGGACCTGAGCAGAGCAGTGGAGCACAGGGTGTCTTGGAAATGTTTCATCTACAGGGTGTCAGGGGTCGAGATCGACTCAAGGGTGCACAGCAACAACAACAACAGCAATAACAAAGGTTACATTTGGAAGCATGTTGAGTTGCTAAGGCAGAACTTGTGTTTCCATCTCTGTTTTCAAAGGCATCAAACTCCACAGACAGACTAATGGAATAGTTCCTATGCACATGGAAACTGGCCAAACACGTATCAACTGTGTCAGGATTATGGTTCAACCCACAGGTTTTGTTGGAAAAGCTACATTTTTGGTGTGTTACTTTTCCAGCTTTCCTATCATTAAAGTAACATGGAAGTTTTCCCTGATTTGAATGGGGTCAGGTAGGTGAGAACATTCATTATTTATAACAAGTCTCTCTTTCTCTTGAGCAGTGTCTTTCTTGCAGAACAGATTTTGGAACAGAGTGAAGTACAACACAGATACCTTATTTATATACCAAGATCAATCTTTCCTTTCCTTTTCTAATTTAATTTTGTTTTGGTCATTGATTGGTCATGTCCATAGCCTTTTCTCATGTTGGAAAAGATGCTTTCAAAAATGACTAAACCTGTAATATACCGAAATCAATCATTCTGTAAATAGTAAACTCTCAGATTGAGCTTTATCTATGTATCAGCCATTCAATACAGAACATCTGTAATTTTTAACAACTGTATGTCTACTGTGCATTCCACATTATAATAGTTTAAACCACTATTTATTTTGATAGCATCAATTTTGTTTTAACTAAAGCAATTACTGAAAAGATTTTTAAAAATTTATCAAAGGTCCAAATCCTGTAATTTTCATCATGGGGTTACAGTTGAGCTGCAGACCTAGTGAGCAATGTTGCAGTGTTGTTGGGAATGAATACACAAAATGGATGTTGTGAGGAAGAAGATCAATATTGGTGGAGGAAAATACTGCTAATAATGGTTATCTAAGCAATCAGGATCACTGAATAAAATGGGTGGCTAAAATACTGGCTACAGTTTTAAAGGGTTGATTTGTCAAATGCTTTATAACTGTTTACATTTCTTAATGATTCTTAACAACTTCACTGGGTCAAGTGGCCATCTCTCATGTTCCTTTATCTGTACTAAGTACCAGGGCCCCAGTCCATGAATATGACTCCTGGCATCAATGGGTGTGTTAATGACATGATACCAAAGAGGTAGGAACAGAAAGGAATTCAAGCTAGCCACTGGATCCTCCTACCAAACATATGATTATTGCTGCTATATTGGTTAATGGCAGAGCTTGGAAATGTTCTCTTTTTGAAACATAGGATCTAGAATCTCTTGGCTAGCATGTCCAGTGGCAATGTTGGCTGAAGAGGTACATGTTCTGGTAGACCAATTTTTTTTGTCAAGTAGTGGTCACTGGGATTTCAGAATCACAGAATCATAGAGTTGGAAGAGACCTCAAGGGCCATCCAATCCAACCCCTTGCCATGCAGAAACGCACAATCTAAGCACGCCCAATAGATGGCCATCCAGCCTCTGTGTGTTCCACTGTCAAACAGCTCTTACTTTCAGGAAGTTCCTTCTAATGTTGAGGTGGAAGCTCTTTTCCTTTTTGTACAAAACCTAGTAGCTGGTTTGGGAAGCAAATGTTATATACAGCAAAACTTCATGAATGTGGCATCTCATCCCATCTAGGGCTATACATGAAGCAAACCATTTCTGTTCATGAATGTGTGATAACTGGATTATGGCAATGCAGTTTAATCTATTCAGAGTTGGCCTGAAGGTACATACATACATATAAATGCTTATCCCAATTAGTCTCTGGGCCTACACATTGTGCAAATCATACCCTCAATGCTGTCTTTAGCATGGAGCAGTCACAATCATGGGTGGAAGTGTTTTATACCACCGTACTATCTTGGACACACCACTACCTGGTCAAGATTAAATTCAGGGCCACTCTGCACCCCCAAAGGGATGAAGGATCCAATAGAATGTTCTGCCCTCGAAGACTGATGGAACCAATAGGATTCCAGAGAGCCTTGGAGGGCTTAACGTTTGGCCTCACTGGTGATCCTGTGAATGCCCTGGTTAATACTTGGAATCATAATCTTTCCAGGGCTATTGACATGATTGCTTCTAAGCATCCTTTCTGATCCGTTCCAAATCGTAATTCATGGTATATAGAAGATCTTAGGAACATGAAGCGGATTGGACAAAGACTAGAACGCTACTGGTGAAAAACTCTACTCTTATCCAACAAGACACACCATAAAGAATTTTTGTATTCCTATGGAGTGGCAATACGTGCGGCGAAGAAAACTTTATTCTCTGTGCGTATTGCTTCTGTGAACTCGTGTCCAGCAGAATTGCTGTTCATCCCCAGAACCTTTTATTAGAACCTTCTTCGGCCCACTGTGATGCTTTGAATAACAATTTTGCAGATAAAATCTCTTGAATAAGAGCTGACTTGGACGCTGGTATTATTGCAGAATCTGTGGGTGAGTCCACTAATAGAATTATACTGGATCAGTTTGAGTCTGTGAATACTGAGGATGTCAAAAAACTCCTTGGAAATGTGAAGAAGACAACTTGCCCTCTTGACCCTTGTCCTTAATGGCTGGTCATCCAAGGAGGAGAGACATTAGAATCCTAAAAACAATATTATAAATGCATTTCTTAAGGAGGGCTATTTTCCATCTTATTTAAAGGAAGCCATGGTATGGCCACTCTTAAAAAAGTCCTCCTTAGATCCCTTGGATATGAATAACTATAGACCGGTCTCTCATCTTCTGTTCTTAAGCAAGGTGATCAAAAGGGCTGTTGCTCTCCAACTCCAGTCAGTTTTGGAAGAAACAGATTATCTTGATCCATTTGAAACAGGCTTCAGGGCAGGATACAGAATTGAGACTGCTATGGTTGCCCTAGTGGATGATCTGTGCTTAAGCATTGACAGGGGAAGTGTAACCCTCTTGATGCTTTTAGATCTCTCAGTGGCTTTCGATACCATTGATCATGGTATCCTTTTGGAATGCCTGGGAGAACTGGGAATTGGGGGCACTGCATTGCAGTGGTTCCAGATGGTGATGCTTGGAGACAACTGTTCCTCTAAAACAGTACTTAAATTTGGCGTCCCCCAAGTCACCATCTTGTCTCCAATGCTATTTAATACTTACATGAAACCACTGGGAGAAATCATCCGAAGGCATGGAGCGGGCTGCTATAAGCACACTGATGACACCCAAATATTTCTCTCCATGCCCTGAGCTACAACATTAACTAAGGATGGCATCTCTCCTCTGAATGAATGCTTTGAGGCTGTAATGGACTGGATGAGGAAAAACAGACTGAAACTGAATGTAGACAAGATGTAGGTGCCCACTGTTGGGGCCCTCAATCCAGGAATAGGGATTTGTCAACCAGTCCTGGTCGGTGTCACACTTCCCCTAAAGGACTGTGTTTGCAGTTTGGGGGTACTCCTGGATCCATCGCTTCAGATGTCAGCTCAGACAGATGTGACAGCCAGGAAGGCCTGTTATCAGCTTTGGCTGATACATCAACTGTGCCCCTTCCTGATGCCTGGGGACCTAAAAACTGTGGTACACAGTTAACCTCATGGCTTGATTTCTGTAATGCACTCTACATGGGGCTACCTTTGTGCCTAGTCCAGAAACTTCAACTAGTTCAAAACATGGCAGCCAAATTGGACACTGGGAGCTCTAGGAGTGACCATATAACACCTGTTTTGAAATCCCTCCACTGGCTGCCCATTAGTTTCTGGGCACAGTACAAGGTGTTGGTTATGACCTTTAAAGCCCTTCATGGCTTGGGCCTAGCTTATCTACGAGAGCACCTTCTCCCATATAATCCGCCCCACATGCTTAGATCTTCGGGTAAAAACTAGTAGCAGCCAATAAAAACTAGGCTTACTTCTGTCTCTCAAAGGACTTTTTCTTCTGTTGCCCTAAACTATGGAATTACCTGCCAGAGGAGATCCAGAATATTTCCAACCTTGACTGATTCAAAAAGGTGGTCAAGACAGATCTCTTCTGGCAGGCCTTCTCAGATTAATTTGACTGCTCCATCAACTGCCCACCTGCTTGATTATGGCTATTGGTATTTGTCTTGAATTGTCATTTTAAATTTGAGGGTGGGTGGGCCTTTGGTTTATAGGGCTTTATGATATTAATTATTATTTTGTATTTTAATGTATTTTAATGCTGTTTTAATGTTGCAAGCCACCTCGATCCAATTGGAGAGGTGAGATATAAATAAATTTTATATTATTATTATTATTATTATTAAGTCCCATTGGTAGCAATGGAATGGGACTAAGGTTACAGTTCTATGAATCTCAGATATCAGCTCCATTAAACTCAGTGGATGCAAATTAGTGGTTGTTGTGGCTAACCTTTCCAGGATATCCCAACAGTGTTTAAAATAAATCAGTGTGAGTTCAGATTTTAGGTGATGCCTATCTAGTAATCATATATGGAATTAACATAACTTCAATAAAAGATTTAGCTGAAAGTTATAATTATGTTAGAAAGCAAAGCTTTCTAGTATTATTGAATCCTCTTCATTTACCTTAACTGTATCAATGAATTGATCATATTTGTTTTAGATATTACAGTGGAATTGGACATCAAATATAAAATTGCAATTAAAAGTCTTTTGAGGCAGGTGCAACCATTTAGGAAATTAACAAAAGGATATAATGTTAAAAGAGATGAAAGGTATGTTTTCCAACAATAAATAAAGTTCAAAAGGGCTGTTCTTGACATTTCTGATGTGGTCTGAGCATCTAAGCTCTTTAAGAGTAAACATCTGTTGTCTGCAATGATTTTATCTTCTTGATTGATGTGACATGCTCAAATCAGGACATAATCTGGAGAAGACTGGCTAAAATTAGGAGAAATTATAGGATCAGAGAATTGCTTTACTCTTAATAGCTCACCAGTTGGTATCTCAGTCTGGGTGTATAGCATGTTTTATACATGTACAAAATTTAGCAAACCCTGGAGGCATTTTGTGTTATACACTGAAATAGATCTATTCCCCCCACCCCTTTTTTTGGAGGATATAGAAGTTAATGGTGAAAATGTAACTGTCCCCTGAGGTTTGGGATGTTCACATTTGTCTCAGATGGCTAATAGCTACCAAACTTTGGTCAACACTATACCGTTTCCTGTACTGCTATATTATAACATTCTGGTGTAGGTTTTTTTGTACCAAAGCTTAATTTTCAGCATAATGTGTAAAACAGTGGAGTGATTCATTCAGCTGCATGTGTTTAACATTAAAAGAACTTGTGAAACAGTTGCTTTTATTAAATTGCTAATAAACATTTTTAGGAGGAAAGAGAGCAAACGCTTTTTCATTGGTTGGGGGGACAGGGGGAGAGATAACATTACATAGTCATGGTGCTTTGCCTATTAGAATTCCTTCATTAAAAAGTTTTTTTAAAAAGTCCGTTCATTAGAAAATCTGCAAGTGCCTTCCACATTTTTTCCACATTTTGGGGTGAGGGGTTCTCCAAAGGGATTGCTGCACTTCAAGTTTTCACTGAGTTGAGTTTTAGGATATTTTCATCTAAAGATAACTGCCACATAACTTTTTCTCTCTCATATATATATATATATATATATATATATATATATATGCCTGTTTATATTTCCCCAGGTTTCCTCCTCATGATGTTCCTAGTTTAGGAGTTACAATCAAGGCACCTATAAATAGAGAGAATATTGTTTTGCGATTCCTACATCCATCCCTCTCAGTCGAACCAGAAGTTTACACAATCTCAGTGAGCAAAGGAAGAAATAGCAACTTTCAGCTTTCCTGTTATTTTCCCCTTCCCACCCCATTCATGCTGGAGTAGTAAGGGCGAGTGATACCATAAAGGGGATGAAAAGCTTTAAATATACTCACCCTGCGGGGCAGAGGATAAAGAAGATCACAGCTGTCCAATTCTTGGGGCTCTGGATCTTATTAACGTCACTGAGCACTAACTCCTCTGAAACTGTGGGCTGAACTTTCCCTGCCATAAGCAGGCCTCTGAATGAACTGGAGTTCGCCAAACTTTCTGCAGCTAAATAAACTCCCTATTACTTGAAGGCTTTCTCCAGAACACAAAAGTACAACAAATGAGATGGTGTGAGTACAATGACCCCATGGAACCATTTGAAGTCAGCAAATTGACTCCTCTGCTAAAGTATATCATGGAAAGAGGAGAGGGTCTGTCCCTCCTCCTAGCTATAACCTGCCCTCTTCAATGAGAGTATAAAGTGTTGCAGCAGCCTGCAGTGCAGTTGTGAAGAGACACTGCTGTATTTCCCTTATTGTCTCCTTGTAATCCCTCTTGCGATCAGAGCCATAGAAAAACTCAGCCTACGCTTTAGCTGCCTCATTATGTTTCAAGTGGAAAGCAAAAGGCACAGTTTAAGAGGAGTGTTAAATACCATACCTGCAGGGTATAACATGTACACGAAGCAAGTGTTTGAACTTTCTCTCTTTATGATACATTTCAGGTATCGTTAACAACAACAAAAAAGTTGTGTGTGATTTTTCCTTTTTTTAAAAAAGAGGCTCCCTTTGAGGGAGTTAAGTTCACAGTAAACCCGATATCTTTCTGTTGTCCCACTGTTAACAAATGTTAGATGGCTTTAAAAGACTCCCTGTAACTTGGGATGTTTTTTATTAACACATATCATGTTATATTTGTGTCTTACAGGTTGAATCTAACTAGCATTGAGGGCGGTAGGCTTAAAATATAGTTGTTAACATGACCGTGGGATGCCTTAATCTGGATGGATTTCTTTTGTACAGAAAAGCTAGCAACTGCCTAAGCTTTCAGTCTTGTATTTATATAATAAAAACAGCATCATTCATCAGTCAAGTCCCTTTACTCACCCACACCAATGTGTTTCCAAAAAGCTTGACTTATGGTAAGTAATAAAAGTGAAATGACTTCCCTTCTACTGGGAATTGTCTGCCCCCAGTTCCTTCAGTTTCTCTCTCTCTCCCCCATCCTCCACTGCAGTCTATTTAAAGGCTAAGAAGAACAGAATATGTGGAGCTCAAAGAGAGCCAGAATAGGATGCAGCAAATAGATGACAGTGTATTTAAGAAAAGATTGGCTATAGTATTTGAATTTCAGGAAACTCTAGCACAATGCTGTGAGCCACTAGAGATGACAGCCTATGTCTATCTTCTTGAACTTTCAGTGAAATTTTAATTGAAATAAGCATGTTTAGGATTAAGATGGATGTAAGGATGTGTTTCAGATGTGGATGAAATCCCAAAACCTGAGCTAAATCAGGCTGCTTCAGATGGATTTGGAATTAATTCAAAATAAGCCAAGAATCCCTGAAATCATGTTGAAGCAAATCCAGGGCTTCTCAAAGCTTTATGAGCAATTCAGAGATTCAGAGGGAGACAAAGCAGAGGTTTCTATGCTGTGATAACATGAGCAAAATGAGACTGGGGTTTCATTTGTGCAGTTTGGCTTTGGCTGCTGTTCTAATGATGTGTGTGTTTGTTTATTGCATTTATAAGCCACTTTTCTCCCCATATAGAGCCCAAGTCAACTCACAAACAAAATTAGATAAAAACATAGTAACAAAATTAAAATATCACAGTTTCTAAAATCATACACTGAACAATATAGAATCACTTAAAAAAACAGGAAAAAAGTTAAAACTAGAGTACACCCCTCCACCCCACAAGAAGGCTCCCAGCATACAATTAAGTATTAAAAGCCTGATTAAACAAGAAAGTTTTTGTCTTCAGCTAATGAAAATGCCATTTGGAGAACAGGTTGGCTGAAGCCAGTAATACAGTCTATTTTATTTTATTTATATTTTATCTTGCTTTTCTTCCAGCTACCACTGCAGTATCTTTCTCCCCAAACTTCCATTATAAGCAGCAGCAGCAGCAGGTGACTTCTACCTGTCTGTCTGTCTGTCTAGCAATCAACCCTACATTATTTCCAAAGTTAGAACTGAAGGAAGTTACTCTGGATTCTAGCTGGAACCATAAAGGAGCTATTTGGGGTATTGAACCTACTTTTGGGAGACTGCCCCTATGAAATAAAAGCCAACAGCCCACACTATGTAAAAGGAGAACACTAGAAGAGGGGGAAGGGGGAAAGAGAGTAAGAAAATGTTTGTTTAAAATATTTATCACTTTCCCAATATCACAAGATCTCAGGGTACAAGGCAGAGGAGAAATTCCTGGGCAACTAGTCTGTACCTAACCTTGAGCAAGTATTCCCAGTCTGCCTGCTAGGGCCCAAGAGGCCAAGTAGAAAGGGCATGTCCTAATTTAGCCCCTGGATTATTCAGAGGAAAAGGAGGAGGAAGCTTGGAGAAATCTGCTGCCCCTGACAATGAAGATCTCTCTGAGTCCCAGGAGCTGGAGGCTGAGGCAGTAAGGGTCCCTGCTCCGCAGTAGGAGTTCACAGAGTCTAAAGATGCTGAAGACACTGGCAACATACCCCATTCTTTGCTGAGCAATGAAGAGATAAACACAGATTGCAGCAGCTGTTAAGTAGACAACACCAATTAGTTAGGCACCTGGTGTTGTTGAGGGAGCTGCCCATAAATCTCCCAGCAGCCCCCAGTGTCTTCCTTGTTCACTACCATCTTATCTGGAAGATTGACTTACTGTGGCATTCCCATTTCCTTGACCTTGGTCTGACATTGCTTTGACAGATTCATTTAGTCCTTGCTGGCTTCTGGTATCTGGATTGCTGGCTTGTTTTAAGGACTCCTGGACCAGCTGGCAACCAGGGACGTAGCCAGGATTTTAGGAAGGGGTGGTGGTGGTCCAGACTAAGAGCCACCATTATAATGGGGCTTGGGTGCGGCAGCACAGCAGCACACACCATTCATTTTTCTAATGGAAGGGGGGGGTCAGGACCCCAAGATCTCCCCCCTTGGCTACGTCCTTGTGGCAACCACCCTTTTGTTTTGTTCTCCATCTTGTTGGACAATCTGTGACTGATCTGGACCGAATTGACTGCTTGACCATTCTTGCATTATAATCCCCTGCTTTTCTGGATGCTTGCTGACTGGGGCACTGGACAGGTCAGCGTTGTATTGTGAGAACAGATAGAAGGAAATGAGTCTCTTTCCTCCTCTGATGTTATTATCCCTTTAACAAGAAATAGAAAAGGAGATAGAAAAGAAATATGGAAGAATTTCACAATATATCATTACAACAGGGACAATTGTATATGCGCAAGAGGGAAACATGCTTTTATTCCAGCACAAGAAGGTTGGGGGTATGTGGGGGAAATTATGATTATGGCAATAGTGTCAAAAGCATGACTAAGTAGTGATCTTGAATACAAAACTGTTATGGTTAAATAACTGTTCCATATTCACGATGGCTATTTAGTCATGATTTTGACATAATTGCCATGATCATAACTCCTCCCACTACCTTTTTAATGAAGCATCAGCTGTATGAAGAGTAGGAGAGCCATTCTGCTGGCAATCAGAATACAGCTGAATGATGTTTCTGTCAGGTTTGGGCGCAGAAGAAGTTACGAAGGTCCATAACAGGTGGGCCAAAAGGACCATGGTGGGACCACTGTGGTACTGTTTGCACCAGGGCTGCAGCGACCGCACTTGCCTAGCCCCAATCTCAGCTACTGCCATGGTCCTGAGACAGGCTGCTGAAAAGGACCAGATTTTTGGCTTGGTTCTTTTCAGAAGATGCAGTGTCGGCGTGGTTTCTGGCCACGTTCAGGGCATGCGTCATCTAAACACTCTGAACCATCTGTGGTCCAAAAACAAGTATAGGAGTTGTAGCTCAAAAAGGAATTCTTCTGACCTATGTTTTCTATAAGGTGAACCACTGAACCCTGAGTGACAGTAATGATGATGAATCATTTTTATCCCACCTTTCTCCCAATAATGAGACTCAAGACGGCTAACAAATATTTTAAAAAATGCAAATTAAAACAATACAAAGGTATTAATAAAAGTTGCAGTGTAAGTTTTTAAAAACAAACAGTTTATGAAGTTAAAAACATTAAACATTAAAGATATTAATTATTTTTAACCACTTAATCAGGCTTTTAAACTACTACACACATATTTTTGAGTATGATATCATATGTTTGAGGAGAGTTCATATTACAAATATGCTTGTTTATCTTTCCTACGAAAACAGTCTTTTGATCCTTTTTTTTAAAAGATCACTTGAGGTAGATGAGGGAGCCTAAACTTGATTATACTGGGCCAAATATTATCCTTCTAGACAACAGAAGTAAGCACAGAACAATGGTAGTCATTGCTGTTGGACTGGAACAAAAATAACCAAGAACAAGTATTAAACAAACAAACTACCACTGATAGAAATAATACAAATTGTTTTGGTGCCATAGGCCTTATCAGAACATCACTGAAACATAACCTTAAATGAATTAAGGTACAACAACACACAATTTAATTTTGAATTTCCCAAGCCTGTTCTATGACACAATTCCTGCTGGGATAAATTGCTGTGATTAAATTTTGTAAACCTAATTGTGTCTTGAGATAATGTTCCACTAACTGTCTTTTCCTAGCACTGAAAACTATAAATAATAATAATACAGTTATAAAACAGGAACTGTGCAAGTATTTTTATATGTCATTAGGGAAATTTCAGGCAAATACACAAAGAACAAAAGTAATAGTCCAAGTAAAAGTAATATAGCTAAACATCATTTTTACAATATGTGCATAAATTAGGACTTCTTCATATATTAGCACTGTAGTGAAAGTATTATGTAATGAAGATGAATCATTCTAATCACTGTCAGAAAAAAAGGTCCTTCCTTCCTTCTGTGCTCTTCAATAGATGCTCCATCCTGTGAGTTAACTGTGGAAAGACAATATCACAAGACTGACATAATTAGATGCTCCAGCTTAATAAGACTTTAGCCACCCTATGTAGAATTGAACTGCACCAAGTATGGAAGCCTTTTGGTTGTAAGGTGCCTATTTAACAATAAAAAAGTACAGTCGCCCCTCCTAAGTCATGGATTTGAGATTAGTGTCCTTGAATATCCATGGAGGGGTGACCTCTGCTATTTTCGCAGCTGCCAGACTGGTCACAGGTTCATCCAGGTTTGACCATATAACACCTGTCTTAAAATCTCTTCACTGTCTGCCAATTAGCTTCCAGGAGCAATACAAGGTGTTGGTTATTACCTTTAAAGCCCTACATGGCTTGGGTCCGAGTTACTTGCGGGAACGCCTCTCCCTACACAATCAGCCTGGCACACTTAGAATAACTGGGAAGAACATGTTAGAACATCAATCAACCAGGCTCACATCGACTTCCCAGAAAGCCTTCACAGCAGCTGCTCTGAAATTGTGGAACAGTCTCCCGGAAGAGATCCATCTCATTACATCCTTGGAGCCGTTTAAGAAGGCACTTAAGATGGATCTCTTTCGGCGAGCTTACCCACCTGACCTTGTGTAAGAAACACCTCCAGACCATTGTACAAATCTACTGCATTTCCACTTGATAATGAGTTAGCTTTAAGATTAATTGTATTATTTTTATTGATGTATTTTATATGTATTTTATTATTGATGTATGGGTTTTAATGGACTGTAATCCCACCTCGATCCACCTGGGAGAGGCGGGGAAATATAAATAAAAATTATTATTATTATTATTATTATTATTATTATTATTATTATTATTATTATTATTATTTTCAATGGTGTGTGCGCCCGGTGCACATGCCCGGGCTGCACGCCACATTCAAACCTATGGGTTTTGAGTATTCATGAGTCTCCATTTTTGTGGGGGTGGGTGGGATCCAGAATGGATCCTCTGCAAAAATGGAGGGCCAACTGTACACACACATTTTTACATACATTGCAACATGATCTTGTTTTTGAAGCAGTGATGCTCAGATCTCTTGACTTCACTTTCCTCAATATTTGAATATATGAAATCACAAATTCTTTCAATCCCTAATATAAAAAGATGTGCAAATATTGGCAAATTCCTATCAAAGCTGAACTGAAATTCCTAGTCACTTCCTCTGGTCAAATTTATATATACAGTTATTCCCAGAATAGAGTGGATCTTCTTGTACCTGTCTGCCTTAGATGTTAAATAGGAGTAACATGTTAGAAAAAAGAGTTGGCAGTTTTATCTCAGCAGTAATATGGCTGACTACACAAGGATTCAAATGCAGACTTTTAGAACTTCAGTGACCAAACTGCTAGGCTTGAATGGATACAAATATACATTTTAGTTTTACATTCATTTTCCCCAGCATGTATATAAAGAAATTAACTGACTTTGGTAAGTTCTTTAAAAAAGTGAACTGAAATTAATTTCTTACCTATCCATACTGTGGAGTAGCTATGCATGGGTGCATGATTTCCCCCCTCTAGTTTCTCAGGGGCAGGGGTGAGCAAATTATCCCACAAGCTATTTTAGAGGCCTTAGGGTCCCCCAGCACCCTCTAATCATGATCATACTTGTTTTTTAAAAGAAAAGACACCAACTAGTTTATTTTTAAGAACTTGATTCTTCTAAAGTGGGGCCTAAAGTGTCCCAGAGGGCCAAAATTGTGGACACATTGCCTCATTCCCCTTAGCTGGCATAGGGAAAAAAAATTAATTTGTATCCTGGTGGTGCAGTGGTTAAATGCCCGTACTGCAGCCACTCACTCACAAACCACAAGGTTGTTAGTTCAATACCAGCCAGGGGCTCCAGGTCGACTCAGCCTGGCATCCTTCCATAGGTCACTAAAATGAGTACCCAGCTTGTTGGGGGAAATTAGCTAACACTTTATAAACTGCTTAGAATATAAGTAAGCAGTATAGAAATGTACTTGCTATTTCTATTGCTAAAAAATATGTAATTTTTTTCAGTGGTGCATGGCTGGTACAGGGTGCACCCCTTCAAGATCTCACAGGAGGGCCAATGTCACTCTGACATTTGCCCATCCCCACTCTAGAAGACTGACCTTTTTGTACACATCTTTGTAGTTACATGTCTTTCAGGAGATGCATCTTAAATCATAATTTTCCTTGATCTCCCATTTGGCTTCACAACTAAAAGCCTTATTTTTGTCTTTGATCTTTGGCTTCAGAGCTTTACTTTGCACAAAATACCCTTCCAGATCTGATTCTACAAAGACAATTGTAACCTGACTAACTGCAAGTGGTGCACTGGAAGAGTTACATCCAACTGCATCAGTGGGGCCGATCAGTTCTATACAAAAACAGTACAGGGGTACCCCGGGTTACGAAATTAATTCGTTCCGCCACCGCTTTCGTAACCCGGAATACTTCGTAAGCCGAAAAACCCATAGGCGCTAATGGGGAAAAGCCGCGATTTCGTGTGAAATAGCGCCGAAAAGCACCAAAAAATTTTTCGTAACCCGAAATAACCTTCGTAACCCGGAACAGTTTTTTTGAATGGATTTTTTTCGTAACCCGGAAATTTCGTAAGGCGGCGCATTCGTATCCCGGGGTACCAGTGTAATCTTGCAGAACAAATTCATATCCCCCCCTTTTGCGTGTGTGTACAAGATGGTTGGGTTTTTTGTTTGTTTGTTTGTTTTTTGTAGAAAGTAGCAGTCTTGGACAAAGATTGTGTATTTGTGTATTGCATTTATTCATAGACAATTTTTCCCAAACACTTCAGGATGTATGAATTTTGGGTGAAACCACAAAATTCTCAGGACTGTATTATTATTATTTTTCTTGACTTGGGTATCCCTAATGTTAGGAAACCAGTTTTTCAGCCAGGAAAGTAATAATGGTGTATATTGTTTCCACCTCTATTCCTATTCTTTCTATTTTATTTCTACATCTGGTACAAAATTTTCTGTTAAAGAAATAATACCCAGCAGCACATCTACTTCATTAAGTGAAGACTACTTGTATTCTCAGTATCTTGAATGAGTTCACTGGTGTCTTCAGACAGATGCCCTATGTGATAAGCCATTAAAATGAAGGAAACAGTTTCTCAGTGAGTTGCCTTCTGCTCATCCAGGCTCACCATTTCATTCTGTTACATGGAATTAGTATAAAATCAATTAATGTTTTGATGAGCTTTGATCAAGCAACTAGATCATAAGAACCCAGGAAAAGTCATGTTTGACCACATCAAAGGCACATCTAGTCCTGCATTATATTGACACACTGGGCATATAGTTACAAATGGGACATCTGCACTCAGGAGATGAATGCTCTGTCTTCCCTGGGAACTGATATACAGAGGCATACTGCATCTGAAGAAAACTAATGAGGTGGAGTGGTTTGGAAAACCAGAGTTCCCTGGTTGAGAGACCAGGGAACTCTAAGAGAACAAATTTCAAGTCCATGTTTAGCCATGGAAAACCAGTGGATGACTTCAGCAAGACACAGTTTCTCAGCATAACAGGAAGGCAATAACAAACCTCCTACAAATAAATTTTTGCCAAGAAAATCCTATGATAGGATTGTCATATGTCAAAGCTGACTTAAAGAAATTAACTTAAATTAACATAACAATTTCATCTGATACTGGAGGGGATCTATCTATCTATCTATCTATCTATCTATCTATCTATCTATCTATCTCTAATCTCCACCCTTACTAGGGTGCTTCCAACCTCTTTGACTTAATCCACTCTTGCTTTTAAGGTATTCTGATTGACAGTCATAACCACATTTTGTGATAATGAATTCTACAGTTTAATTAATACTAAATTACTTAAAAGAATTACTTCTTTTTATCTGTCTTGAGCTTTTACCATTCAGCTTCAGCCAATGATTCTCAGTTTGAGTATTAGAATAAAGGGAGAAAAATGTCTCCCTAACTATTTTCATACCCATATATAAATTAATAACCTGATTTTTGGCTTGATATTCAGCTCTGTCATCTGCTTTAACCTCCAGTTCTTGACTCTTGGCTAATCTGAGACCAGTCTTGCTTAGAGACATTTCTGTTGGGTCACTAGAAAAGTACAAGGCACATATAATTCTCAAAATTCTCTTTGTAGTAAAAATGAATCTTTTTAATAAATAAATAATAATAATAAATGCTTTATTTGTATACCGCCCTTCTTCCAATCAGGGCGGTGCACAGCATAATAACATATACAATATACAATATGAAAGACAATAAAACAAATTAAAATACAGTGGTACCCCGGGATACGAATTGATCGCGTTACGAAATTTCCGGGATACGAAAAAAATAGATAGGAAAAAACTGTTCCGGGTTACGATGTTTTTTTCGGGTTACGAATTTTTTTTTCGGCGCGAAATTCAAACCGCAAAGCGCGGCTAGCGGCTTTCCAGCGCTAGCCGCTAGCCTTTTCGGGTTGCGAAATTACTCGGGTTACGAACGGAGCGGCGGAACGAATTAATTTCGTAACCCGAGGGACTACTGTATACATTAAAATCAGATATTAGTCAGCTCATCATTGGCTATCGGGGGGGGGGGGTTAACTAGAGCTTGTGTCGGGGAACGCTCGCTTAAACAGGAAGGTTTTTAAATCCTTCCTGAACTGGGCCAGGGAGGTAGCCCTTCTTCCTCCTCTATCACCTTACATCATAATAATCATTTGATGATTCTGCTTATTGTATCTCAAAATGATGTGTGAGAACTCTTTATTTTTACAGGAACCTAGAAACATAAATGGCTTGGGCCCAGGGTACTTGGAGGACCGCCTCTCCCCGTATAATCCACCCTGCACTCTCAGGTCGGGCGGGAAACAACTTCTGTCTATTCTGAGTGCACATTATAGTGCAACACAGAGGGCATTTTCTACCTCAGCCCCTAGACTATGGAATACCCTGCCCCTCGAGCTCCGCATCGTCACCTCCCTTGAGGGATTTAAGAGGATGCTAAAAACTTTCCTCTTCCGCCAAGCTTTCCCCCAGTGAGCTTGAGTTGTATTATTCTGTTGTTTTATTGATTTGGTATTTTGCGGGAATTGATGTTTTTATATGGTCTTAGATGTTGATATTGATGTTTTTATCGTTATTCTTCTTGATTTAATGTTGTTTTTAACTGTACACCGCTATGATCTTGTATAAGGAATAGCAGTATATAAGAATAAACTATTATTATTATTATTATTATTATTATTATTATTATTATTATTATCATCATCAGTACAGGGATTCAAAATACAATCCTTAGACTGAACTCAGATTTGAAAACCAGAGTAGCTTAGTGGTTTGAGCACTGGTCTACAATTTTGGAGACCAGGGTTCAAATTTCTGCTTGGCCATTGAAACCCACTGGGTGACTATAGGGCAAGCCACATTCTCTCAACCTCAGAAGAAGGCAAGGTGCACGCGTGCACACACACACACCGGAACAATCTTGCCAAGAAAGTCATGCAATAAGTTCACCTTATCGGAACCACCATAAGTCAGAAATTACTTGAAGGCACACAACAATGACAGAAATCAGTTAAAGGTTCAAAATACAAGGGTTCTCAGACTGGATAGCACAGTCAGTTCAGGAAGGCTTTGGTGCGGAGCCAGGATTTTAACAACACCCAGTAGTTGGTGGCCATCATGCAGAAGGTTTGTTTCCAACTTGGTAGCAGATGGCAGCCTGCAGCAGCCATAAAACAGCGAACAAGTCCTTTTCTGACAACTTTAGTAATTATATAAGAGTAAACTATCAATAACTGCAGATGATGTGAAAAATCAAGTTTGGATAATACCTTACCTGAGCACCCTTGCTTGACTAAATTTTTCTCAGCTTTTCCTCCTTTGCAGGAAGAATTTCCTTCTCCATCTGGCACAGGGCAAAAGTTGTGTTGCTTAAGTTACATTTAATAGGAAAGATGCTCTTTCAAACTCAAATGCCATTACAGGGCATTTTCATGTATATGTCGTAATAGACCTAGATTATCAAAGTGCTAACTTATCAGAGGAGTTTAATTATTTTATTAATTAGGTTTCAGTGAAAAGTGATGGCATAAATTTTCTCCTTCTATTGTCCCCTCTGCTCCCAGCATTTTATGTATTTGGAAGGATTACTGCATGAATAAACCTGAATGGGTTACATTTAAGTCTGGGATACAGCTATGAGGTTGCTAGGTTAATGAGCATCTGCTGGTATCAAGTGTCACAAGGGGAGGTGGGAGAAAGAAAGTTTATCCTGGTAATGGGATCTCATGAAAGAAAAACAATCTACCAATCACATGCAGTTAAAATATTTACACCAATTATTCTTTAAAGAGACCATTTAAGGGGTCTATAATTTCTCTTTCTTTCTTTCTCTTTCTTTTTCCTTTCTTTCGCTACCATAAGTAGACATGTGTGCTATTTCTCTCTGCAGCCCTAGTCACTGTGTCCAATTCTGATGGGCATACAGACAAAAGTTACAATCCTGCATAACTCATTGTAGATATGCTGAGCCTTTTACCACTTCCCAGACCTACAATAGAACACAACCCTTTCATTCCTGGATGAGAGTATATGTAACAGAGGTGTCTACTATGTCACTGTATCCAGATGTAAACTGATTACACCAGCCTCTGGGGACTGCTCAAGTCTTCTAGAGTCTAAGCAGGTGACACGAGCAGTTTGCATAAGACAATGGGGACATAGCCAGATGCTTCTGTGACCACTACTCACCCCACCGAGAAATGGTTTCCTCTGTGTGCATGTGTGTGTGTGAGGGAGTATCAGTAGGCCTACAACAGCTATGGAAGGGGCTTTTGATTGTTGCAGAGGGAGGAAGGGAAGACCAACCTCTGCAGTGACCAAAAACATAAGCAGGAATCAGATTAACTTCCTATATATGCTATTAACAAGACACCAACCATGTGGTGGTAAACTAGGGAAGAATTGAACTGCTATGGGTTTACCTATGGGGAGGTGCCAGAAAAATTAGGACGTTGCCCCACAAATAAGACATCTCCCACACAAATGAAGTTCTCCTTCACGTCCCCAAATTTCCTGCACAACAGAAAATTAGATAATTTCACTTAGAACTCTTGTATTTGCTGTGTTCACAAAACTGAAGTTACTGCAATGCTGGCAACTTGGAGACTTTCATTGGAAAATTTCAGTGGTGTGGTAGAATTCTTATGGTGGGGAATGTCCTCATTTTGTCCCCTCTCCCTATAGTTACACCACTGATTTACTGCTTTATACTTTGTCCTCTATGTAACTCCTGTGTTGGTTGGTCATATTTTTAAGGATACGAAGAAAAAATGACTTAAGTGAAAGCATAAGTTCCAGACATCTTCTCGAAAGTCCTTATACCAGTGACATATTGTGGGAGCAAATTCCACTTTTGTGTCTTTAAAAAACAATAATTCAACCACAATTTGGAATGATAGGTGGGATGAACAGAAGCTCCACTCACCCACTAATCTGAGGGATTCTTTTTTCCTAGAAATTTTGTATAATATACTGGGATGTCCTTACCACTCCAACTAATTTCTAGCAGGTTCTCAAAAACATTATGTAATACATTTTTTAAACTTCTTATGGCTTTTCCTGAGGTTCTAAGGTTTCTGCTAATGCAGTTTTGAAAATGTACTATTTATGCGACTGGACTATAATATCTGTATTTTTTATGCAACCTTAAATACAAAGGAAAGTGACATAATGGGCTCCTGCATTTATATTGAGACATTACAGTGTTTCATCCAAAGTGTTTTATTGTAAAAGCAATGTGATTCCCATCAATTTTAGAGGATTTGGGCTCATTCTCATAACACACAGCTTTTTGTATTTGTCTTGGTTGTGACTCATACTGTAGAGATATTTTTAAACAACATTTTGTTATCAGATGATCTTTTTTTAAAAAATCATGCAGATCACAAAATCCTTTGCAGAATTAGCAGAAAGATAAGCTTGGACCAGAGGTTACCCCCTCCCCCTTAATGTGACAGACAAAACAGATATGACACTGCTTTAATGGCCATGGCTCAATGCTATGGAATTCTGGGACTTGTACTTTTAGCCAAGTCTGTCAGAGAGCTCTGGTGCCACAACAAACTACTAGGGAGTCCTAGTAGACCACAAGATGAACATGAGTCAACAATGTGATGCTGCAGAAAAAACCCAATGTGATTTTAGGTTGCATCAATGGAAGTATAGTGTCCAGATCCAAGGAAGTAATAGTCCCACTCTATTCTGCTTTGGTCAAGCCTCACCTAGAATACTGCATCCAGTTCTGGGCACCACAATTCAAAAAGGAGGTTGACAAGCTGGAGTATGTCTAGAGGAGGGTGACCAAAATGGTGAAAGGTCTGAAAACCATGCCTTATGAGGAATGTCTTAGGGAGCTAGGTATGTTTAGCCTGGAGAAGAGAAAGTTAAGAGGTGATATGACAGTCTTGTTTAAATATTTGAAGGGATGGCATATTGAGGGTGGAGCAAGCTTGTTTTCTGTAACTCCAGAAAATAGGACCCGGAGCAATGGATTTACAACAATTATTCTACAGGAACTACAGGAAAAGAGATTCCACCACAACATTAGCAAGAACTTCCTGACAGTAAGAGCTGTTCAAGAGTGGAATATAGTCCCTTGGAGTGTGGAAGAGTCTCCTCCTTTGGAGATTTTAAAACAGAGGCTGGATGGCCATCTGCCTGGGCTGTTTTGATTGTGTATTCCTGCATGGCCGGGGATTGGACTTGGTGGCCCTTGTGATCTTTTCCAGCTCTATAAAACTCCCACCTAAAGATCCATTCATAAACATACAAAAATCTATAGCCATTTCAGTTCTACTAGAGAATACATCCAGTCTGGTGACTCTGTGGTTAAGCATAAGAAACAGGCAGACACTTTGTAGGATATGTCACTGTATGGATGAGGATTTCAGATCTGTGTGTGACATGAGCTCCTTTCAGACAGCCCATGAAAAAAAAAATTGGGACTCCAGGATGGTATTTTATCTGATTAAGAAAGGTCCACATCCAGGGAAAGCTATGCTCAAATCCTACTAAAATTGATGGTACTAGTATGATGTGAATAATTTTTCTCCTATTAATACCAAGGGAACTAGACTTCTTTGGATTCAGGCCATTTTCAATGGCAAATATTACAATGAGTGAACAAACACATGTAAACAAGACATGGCTGGCTGGCTCTTCTCTGGCTGGAACAGGCAACAATTCTATTCAGTCACCACCTCCTCCACCAGTTTCAATGTGGCATCAGTTAACACCAAGCATGGGATGTGAATTTTCTTTTTCGAAGCTTAAAAAATACAGTAAGAACTCCACATTTGTTTGTGCATGCTGGGAAGGAGTGAAGGGGGAAAGTGGGGAGACTATGTAGTCAGGTTTTTGTTCAAGATTAGATTCTACAGAGTGTCTGATGTTTGAATAGGGGGAAATAATCCAATAGGAAGCTCTCTTGTGCATGTCCCAGTGGTACAAATAGGAACCATATTGGAGTTGTATTTGTTAAATTCCTTTCTCATTCTTTTCACAGAAGCTTGCACTAGCGAATTTTCCACTGTCCTGTATCAAAGTTGAGAAACAGTGAGTAAATTTTGGAAATACTGCATTGTTTGGATTACACATTTCAGAATTCTCCAGGCAGTTTGCCAGTAGATTCTGTGGGACTGTGAGAATTGTAACTCCAAAAAGTAATATTTCCAAGCTTTCAGTAAAATCCAAATCTTCAGGGCACAAGGAACATTGGGAAATGACTGGATGCATAATCTACTTAGAAGTGCCTGAACCCTCAAAGACATTTTACACATGACATTCCATTTGTATATAAAAGACTGCCTTATACAAAATCATATGGTGCACACAAACCAGTGCTAGCTTACTCTACATGTCCTGCTCTTAGGCAAAGGTATCTTACTTGGAAATTCTTTTTCACTGGAAATATCAGGGGTTGAATCTGGGGCTTATTGCATGTTGTAAATATTCTATGTTGTTGTTGTTGTTGTTGTTGCTATGTGCCTTCAAGTGCCAACTTTTTTTGATCCTAACACAGATTTTTCTTGGCAATGTTGATTCATTGCCTTCCTCTAAGGCTGAGAGAGTGTGGCTTGCCAAAAGATATCTAGTAGGCTTCCATAGCTAAGTGAAGGAAAGTGGCTTCCCAGAGTTCCAGCATATCACTTAGGTTGCATCTACTCTGTAGAATTGATGCAGTTTGGCACCCCTTTAACTGCCATGGTGCAACACTAGGGAATTCTGGGATTTGTGGTTTTGTGAGCTATTTAGACTTCTCTCTGAGTGCTCTGGTGCCACAACAAACTACAAATCCCAGGATTCTATAGGATGGAGCCATGACAGTTGAAATGGTGTCAAATTGCATTAATTCTGCAGTGTAGCAGCAGCCAGTGTTTCAACATGAAAACAAAGGTTTTTACCCGAAGTCTCCTCTCCAACACATAATGTTACCAGGCTGGACCCTCTTCCTAGTTTGCTCAGTTATATCTGTGTCTTTTCCTGACCTTTCAGTGAATTCGTAAGATACTCACCCTATCACTTCCCTACTCCAAGCTGATCAAAACTCTTAACTAATACCATCCTATGGAATCATGGAATTCCCTGCCATGGGAAGGCAGACTGGCTCTCTCTTTGATCTCTTTCTCCTAGGAGGTGAAGACTTTTCTGTTTACCCAGACCTTTGAGTGTTAACTGTCTACTCCACCATGTGCATGTGTGTGTGCGGCTGCAGCTCACAAAACCTTATGTTAATAATTTCTTTTTCTCATTCTCAAAGAGGTGACAGGATTCCATTATATCTTTTATAAAATTAGATGTTAACTTTCCAGAGTTTTAGAAGAGTTGTATCAAACCAAACATCTATTCAACTGCTTATTGGATTCCTTACTGACTGATGAATGCTGACTATTGTCAATCTGCACTGTCAGTCAGGGACACTCTAGGGTTTCAGTCAGATGTTTCTCCATCCCTACTTTGAGATGCCTAGGACTGAACTTGACAACATCTACATGCAAAGCATGTATCCATTGAGCGCCTTCTTATTTGCTAAACACTCTAGATACTTTTCTCTTTTCCTTTAGTCCAGGAGTGGGTGACTCTTGAAACCTGAGACCATTTTTACTGCCCCAGAATGTAAAAATATGAAAGAAACTGAAGTATAAGCTGTGGGAGCAGGAGGAGAAGGAAGCAATCTGGCTGGAAATTCACTTTATGTTTTGAAAAGCAGGTATTCAGAGTAAAATACTACAGTGAGGACCCATGGCCTTTTTAAAAGGTCAATCACAGCTTGAGAACCAGCATAATGTAATTCTTTGAGTGTTGAACTGAAATTCTGGGAACCACGGTTCGAATCCCCTTGCAGCCATGGAAACCCCTTAGGCAGGTTACACTCTCTCAGCCTCAAAGGAAGGCAAAGACAAAGCCTCTCTGAACAAATCTTGCCATGAAAACCCCATGATAGGTTCACCTTAGGGTTGCCACAACAAGAAATGAATTGAAGGCATACAACAACAAAAACAGAAACAAGAATCTTCGAAGAGAAGCAATCTGGTGCCTTCTTAGCCAGATTTTTTTATTGGTGCAAGGTGTCTGGGGTTGTTGATGCTGAAGGAGAGATCTGGGGTCCAACAAGTGGCCTCAAGGGTTCACTTTGTCCAACCCTAATCTGGTGTATCATTTGCTTGAATTCCATAACATAGCTAAGTTTTTACTAGATCTTGCTGTCCCCAAAACGCTCTTGATGTGCATTAGCATAATTTTTGGCCTTGCTTTCTCTTGGTCCACTCAAATCAGGATGACATGGCTTAACATGAAAGAAAGATCCCACTGCAGAGATAATTGTTCAATTAGATGAATTTCAACATTTCCTCTAGCTTCCAGAGTTCACAAAGTCAGAGTTAGAAAGTTTCATTAAAACACAGAAAGTTTCCCATCTCAAGTACTGATCATGCTATCCCTCCAGAGCCTGAACCTTCAGGCAAAATACAATCGCAGTGACATTTGTATAGGCCCTCTGCCATTCCATCAAGGGTTCAACAAACCTTGAGAAAAGGTTAACGAGGCCTTTTCCCAATCCAAACCTTACTTTGATGGAAGCTGTAAACAATCATGAAGGAAAAAAGAGCAGATTTATTATTCATACTACTTAGACTGTTACACATCTCATCCAAAGGATGACAGCCTGGGTGATCCTGAAGGTGCCATACAAGACTAGATTGACTGCTGGTCTGACCCAACATATATTGTTGTCCTTGTTATATTTCTTTTGCGTTACTGTCAGGGGAATCCTGCATATTTTCCTCTTGTCTTAAGCCTCTGACACACTACAGGCTACTTGCTAAGCCACACACTGAACAGCTGCATAAAACCTGGAACTGCTGGCACTGTGCTTTTGATTGCACATAATAAAGACAGCATGCGTACACATCACTTTATTTTGTACTTTGTTTACTTACTCACATGGAGTTCAGAGCAGGGCATTGTGTGTGTTCTCATTCAGCAGAATGATCTAGTATTGCATGATACCAGAAGCAGCCAAATGTAGCTTTAAAAACAAAAGGAAAGCAAGCTAAAAAGAGAGAGGTTTGTCTTCAATTGTTTTTTCTCTCTGTACCTCCAACAATGTGGAAGAAAGTTATATATAAAAACCAATCCTGGAAGAATATGAATCAAAAACAGACAAGAATGCCTTAAGATTCAATGGATGACATTAAAGGAAATTGAAGAAACTTTCCTTTTCTTAACAGCTCTTTCCAAGTGTGGTTCACACAACTAAATATGAGCTCCAGAAACAGATAGGCACACAATAAAGCAATGTCCTGTTACTCTTGCTATTACGTGTATATGTAATGGAGAAGTTGTTTGTGAATGACTATAAATGAACAGGAAAGCTACAATGCTATAGTTTCTGGGATGCTGGAAACACAGATCCAGATCAGCTGTTTCTTTGAATTAGGTCAGCAACTGCACATGAGGTTTTAAAGAGTTTACCACAAGAGGCATGTCTATTCACCCCAATTTTGCTTTCCATAGGGCTTGTAAAATGGGTAAAATAAGATTTAGTCTAAGGCTGGGAAATATTCTTCAGAGTTGTTCTCAGAAGCCATGCTTCATTGCCGGATCATGGCAAAAAGATGGAATAATAATAATAATAATAATAATAATAATAATAATAATAATAATAATAAT
>NC_056523.1:304932858-305000039 GCF_019175285.1 Sceloporus undulatus | reverse complement strand
TTGGTATTTATAAAACTGAAGCTCTTACAGCCAGTGACAGGTTGCCAGGTGTCAGGACCTGGCCCCAATTCTGCAGTTTTCATGGGAGGGAGATAAGGGTACAAAGTCTCCAGTTTGGGTGGAGTGGGCTTCAGGCAAGAAGAAAGGGCTGTGTCCAAATCCCCAGGTCACCTGCAGAGCAATATCTTACTGTAATTTTCAATAATTTGTTGCCACAACCTGAAAAAACTCTCCAGGGGTCCATTATTTAGTTTCCTCCTTCTCTCCTTGTCATTGTGAAACTAAGGCTCACCCTCCACTTTTTTTCTGCACCCATTTCTTGCTAAAAGCAAATAGGATAGAATAAATGGTCTTTATCCCATGTTCCTCAGTAAGTGAGAATTGAAAATTCTCTCATTTCACCTGAGTCTGGGAACAGCCTTTTTAGCTGAGTCTTAATTTCAAAATGGGAAAATGAGTTCTCTGTCTCGAGCCTTTTCCCTCTGTGTGTTTGAATGGCAAGCTGTGAGCAAGTATAGTTGGCACTTAATGCTTAATATGTAATGACATCACCAGGGGTTGTTCTTAAATCTCAGGTTTGAGCCCAGAAACCCCAGGGCATAGAACAATCCTCAGTATAGATCCCTGTCAGTGACTAAGGCATGGAAGAGGCATTTCAGAAAGTAGAAAATAAAACCCTAACCAAAGCCATGAAACCCCCAAATGACAGTATTGCGAGAGTGGCATGGGTATCTGGGGGAGCCCAGAGGGCAACCCCAGAGGTGTGTACTTTGTCAGGACTTGAGGTTCTCCCTAGCCATAGAAAGAAATTTCTGATCATTGCTGATAGAGATCAGGTTCAGTAATTCTACATAATAAATAAATAAATAAAATCCATATTTGTATCAACTGAATTGAGTTCTCTAATATTAATAAACCAGGCCTCGGAGGTAGAGAGTAACTGCTGGACCTCTTACCCTTTCCCGCCACCACTCCCTTCTCCTTCTGTGTCATGTCTTTTTAGATTGTAGGCCCGAGGGCAGGGAATCGTCTAACTAAAAAGATTGCATGTACAGCGCTGTGTAAATTTACAGCGCTTCATAAATAAAGGTTAATAATAATAATAATAATAATAATAATAATATGAAAAAAACAGAAGTAACCAAAAAGTTTTTCAAAAGTTACATTGTGGGCTTTAATTAAACTTTTTCATGTACTAGATGAAGATTAGAGAAAGAGAATGTTGTTATTTTATTGTTAACTGCCCTCAGGTTGCCCTCAAGTTGACTCTTGACAACCCTGTGGATGAGATATCTTTAGGACCTGCAAATTCAGGGCCATGACCTCCCTGATTCAGTCTATCCATTTGGCATGCAGTCTTCATCTCTTTCTACAACCCCCTACCTTTCCTAGCATTATTGTCTTTTCTAATGAGTCATGCCTCATGATGTTGCCAAAGTACAATAGCCTCAATTTGATCATATTGGCTTCCAACAATATTTCAGGCTTGATCTGTTCTGGGACCCATTTATTTATATTTTGGCTGTCCACAATATCCTCAGCACTTTTCTCCATTTCCACATCTCAAATGATTTGATTTTCTTCCCGTCCATTTTTTCAAAGTCCAGCTTAGTGGACTTTTAACAGAATAAAAGCAAATTATTTGCCTGTACTTACCCCATGAGGTCATGTCCACTGCTGCTTTGCATTCCATATTGTTACTGTTGTACATTGTTTCATTGATAGGCAAAACCCATCAATAAGCTCTGAATCTCACTGCTATTCCATTTTTCTCTTGGTGTGGTTGGTCCCTTCCGCAGCAGTTCCGCTTCTCAGGCAATCATGTGGTGCAAATGGCCATAATTCTGCTCATCTCCTTCTCTTCCCACTTCCCCCTTGCAGCAATCTTGGCTTCCAGTACCTTCCCAAAGCTGTTGGCTTCAGGGAAGTGTTGGCTGGTTACACTTGTCTCCTTGTTTCCTGAAAGACTGGAACAGAATTCAAGACAAAGGAAGTAAACATCCCATTATATTCTGCCATAGTTGTGTGTCATCTAGAGTACTATGTTCAGTGCTGGGCACTCATTTTAGGAAAGACATAGGGATGCTGGGGCAGGTTAAGAAAAGGATGATAGGATATATGGGAGACTTATGAGGAAATACTGAGGGAACTGGTTTTATTCTGCCTGGTGAAGAGAATATTGAGGGGTGACATGCTTACACTTTTAAAATATCTGAATGGTTGCCATAGAGAGAAGGGTGCAGGCTTGCTCTCTACTGCCTAAGAGGGTAGGACCAGGTCTAATGGTTTTAAATTAGAGGAGAGGAGAATTCAGTTGAACATTAGAAGGGACCTCTTGACAGTAAGAACTGTTAGACTCATTAACTAGAGAGGTGGTGGGGTGCATTGAGGAGGGCTTAGACTCAATGGGTTATGAGGCCCCTTCCAACTCTATGATTCTATGATCTTGTACTGGGGGTAGGTGAGGGGTAAGAGGCACAGTGAAAGAGGAATAGCTGCTGCTTCTCAGTAGCAGCTGCTCAAGGATTGATGATGGCAGGACATCTAGGATCCTGAGGTCTTGGCTGAAGCCTCCATATTCTGACTGCATTTATACATTGCTCATTGTTGGAATAAATAAGTGGTGAATATGTAGGGAATTGGACCTCATTCTAGACGTACAAGATTCTCATCATGGGAAACTGTTGACATCATCTACATTTCTCTAGTCACACATTATCAATGTGAAAAAATAATTGTTTCAAAGAGACTTGAGATCACTTGGTGCTTATCCAACAACCAATATAGAGCTAATGCACAACCAAAAACCTGCTGTGCTGTAAATGTGATTCATTCAGCATCTGGCATGCTGAATTGATCATATGCCTGATTCAGCATATACTAACCTGCAACTCAATCCTTGCCTACCATGAAACGGTTACATGCCATGTCTGAGTGTTTCCAAAGTCAAATCCACATGGGTGGGGAGTTGGCTAGTGCATTCAGTAGATGGAGCCATAGGCAGAGAGGAAGGATGCAGGCTCAGAGACATTGACAATGAGCCCCCTCAACACTGGTAGCCCAGACTAAGAATGAACTTTGGGGTTGGTAGTGGGCAATGTTGCCATCAGGGCAAGAATCTAAATCAGGTTTCTAAGACCCCATCAGCTGTATGAGCAGGAGAGCCACCAATGCAACAGAGATAGATCCCTCATATGTTCAAATAAGTGGGAAAACATGACATATTCTCATCTGAAGACTGGGAATGTTAAGATTAAAACCAGAGTCTAAAATTGCCTCACAACACTATTAAAAGGTAGTATCACAAGATTCTTTCAGTGAGGTGAGTCATGTGAGTTTGACAAATAAGAAGATACCAGAGGTTAAACTGCTACTTTTTTTTTAAATGACTGGTTATGACTATAGTTTTAAGGTGTTCAAAGCTAGTTAAACATAATCATGGCTATACTGTAATTTTAAAAAGTGACTTTTTGCTTTCTTCCCCCCACCAGAAAGTAACTACCATATACACCTGTGTATAAGTCAACCTCCTGTATAAGTTGAGGGCAGGTTTTGGTGAGCAAAAGTATGGATTTTGATATGACCCACGAATGAGAATAAAACTTAGGGGCATGTAAAGGATGAAGCAAAGGAAAATGATACCAAAGAATTTACAAAATGCCAACAGGCATAACTGTTTATGCTCACGCTAAAGGCTTGATGGATGAAGAGGGAACTATGGTAAATGGTGACTGTGGGATGTGGGGAGGATGTGATCAGGTGCAGGTTGGGCTAAGAAAACATGCACCTGCCAAAAAGGCTGTAAAGGATAGAGTAAGGTACAGTATTATCAAAAAAGGAATCACCCCCCATCTCTGAATAGAGTGGTGAAAAGCGAGAACCTAAAATAAGCACCAATCTCCTCTACTCTCTTGGTGCTCCTTTGAGGTGCAGTGCCACTGTTTTCCTACATCAGAAGATGTTGATGCTTCTTTTAGGTTCTCCTGGGATGGACTAAGGTCTCGCTTTTCACCACTCTACTCAGAGAAGGGAATGGTTCCTTTTTTTTTTTATAACAGTTAATACATAGCACTTACAATGAGCTGTGAATAAAATTTCTAGATTTATACATGAGCATATAAAGCAGTTATTTTTAGTAACTTAAAACACATCTGAATAATACAATCTATGGATTCAAATGCAAAACAGGTTTCTTTCCATTCACCTCTTTTGTTATCCCAACACCCACAGCCAAGTACAAGGTGGCAGCACCAGTTCTTGAACCATGGGATATTCTTCCTTCTCCATTTACTGAGGCATCACCCCTGCACCTATAAATATAGTTAAAGCATTAAAGTTACTTCATAAAAGGTGGGGTATTACTCCTCATTAAGGTACAATCACAATGTAATATAAATCATACCTTTGCTATTTTAGTTACCTCGAAGCTCTGAATTATCCTGATATCTTTTAAATTGCCAGTTAACTTTTCTGGACTGTGGGGTACCAGGGCAGAGAGTGGGGGAAAGCAGGCTGGTTGGATGACTTATAAAGAGCTTTGTATTGCTTCTCTCAGTTTACAAAGAAGTCTCCAAAGTATTTAACAATTTCGCTTTTAAAAATGTATCTTTAAAGTTCTCATTATACTATACTGCACAAAAGTAGCAACCATAAAAACAAGTAATTCACCCTGTAAGTGACCAACAATATCACAACTCAGAGTGTAGCAAGACACAGGTGTCTGGATGGATAACTTTGCCTTACACTTCTTCCCTCTGCTGTGATCAAAACCCTCTCCTCTAGATTCACAGTTTAACTGTGACAGCCCCCTCCCCAAATTGCCAGCCATTCAGTGACTTGTGGAGAGCAGGGAGGATTGGAGACATTTCTGCCTATGTCCCCATAGCCAGATGCAGAATCAGTACATCATCTTCTGTGACCTATGGAGGATCCTAGTGGGTCTTGGTGGATGATGTCAATGGTCTGCATCTGGCTATGAGTACATAGCCAGATGCTTTCCTGTTCTCCCCTCCTGCTGTCCGCCAGCCAATAAATTGACATGAAGGCATGGGCTATTGCAGCAAAATGGTGAGGCCTGGACTGGTGCTAGGGGAAGAGGAGCATAGATCTCCCTGTGGAACTTTTATGCTGTGCTCAGTGATGTAAGATGTCAGCCATGAAATATTGACAGATCCATGTGGGCAACATAGGCCCCTTGGTATCTGACTGAAGCAATGGTGCAATCAATGTGGGTTGGTCACATTCCTAAGCTATCACTGAACAACTTCAGCATGGGCCAAATGCTGTACAGATCTATTGAGCTCCTTCTGACAGGATTTCAGTTTTGTCATTGGCCTGTATTATCCCTGTAAACCTTTCATAAATTCTCTCAATGCCAAAGAGCATGTCTGGTGTACAGCATACAAAAACTGAATTCCAGTTTGGATTCACCATAAAGGAATCTTGTGAACTAACATTTAGTGAAGGTGAAAGGAATTGTGAGAGATCCTTAGCTCTACCTCATAATACTGCTTCTCCTTGAGTTCTCTAGTAAATAAAATCAGTTTTCATTCTGTCATATATATGTGTGTGTGTGTGTGTGTGTGTGTACAAGAATATTGCTTGTTGCTCTTTTCTCTATTGTTATGCATTTCTTCACTCATTGCAATTCATGAGTATAATACAACTGTTATTTTGGAAAATATCTCTGTCAGCAAGGTTTTCCTCCCAACTCCCAACTTTTTACTTTTATTGTGTGCAGACCTCACAAATTATGGAAGAAATGAGGCTCTTTTTTAACTCCACAGGCACGACTATCCATTTTTCTACACCTGTCTGGCCCAGGAGAGAAGCCTCCCAAATGCCATTAGATTTGAGATGTTTCATGCAAGACATGCTTGCTCTTTTGTATTCCTGATCTTTTACAACAGTAAAACAAAAGGAAATTTATGAGTCACTGCAATCTTGGAATGCAATGCCAAACAAATGAGAAGCAGACCACAAACAAATGAAGCCAAGTACATCATTACAGGGTGAGTAATGCAAACGACTTACATAAACTTTGGCTGGAGCTCAGTTTTTAACAGAAGACCATAACCCTTTGGTTGCATCAAGAACAGTTAAAAGCTCTTTAATCTGTATGTTGTCTCTAAGGAAAGACAGTCTCATCAATTCAGATCATCACATCGAAGGTTTGTAATTATTCACTCTTATTTATTTCACCTCACACCAACTCTTTCCCACCTGATAGGACAACTCAGTCTGACAGTTATCTTCCAGATATAAAAGAAACTGATCACTCTTGTCTAGGGATAGACAATAAGCCTGCAGTCTTGTATGTTCATCTATGAATTCATTCTGTCCTGTATCAATTATTTTTTGATGCTGTCATGCATTGAGATGGGACATTTTAGTTTCCCAGAGTCATATTTTGAGGTGAAATACATATAAAACTAGACCTCCAGTATAGACAGTCAAAAGCATTGTCACCTGAGCAGTTGTTATTATTTTCCACAGTTTCTGTCATTTGCCTCCCCCCCAAAAAAAAAATCAAAGAAGAAGAGGAAGAGAAAGAGGAAAAAGAAGAGGAAGAAGAAGGATGAAGAGGACGGTGGAGAAGAAGGGAGGAGGAGCTGGGACATAGGTTGTCCCAACAAACCTATTAATTTTTGTCAATGAGATACTTTTTTGTCCTTGCCAGTGTCATCTACAATTGTTCAGTGAACCAGGATGGAGTGAAACAGAACTGCTATATGGATGTCCCATTTGGGGGGAAATAAAATTTCTTCCATTGGATGGCTATAAAAGGGGTGGTGATAGTCAGGAAATACTACATACAAACCCATACTACAAGAAGCATGCAGTGCATTCTGTTCTTGATTGTAAAAGGACTGGAATTCTCATCATAGTCAGAAAATATGATACAACTCACTCTAGCTTACTTGCTTAATCCTGGTACATTAAATTTGTAATCATCACAGCAAGGAATGGACTGATTCAAGATGACTGGAATAACATATAGACAGCAAAGAATGCCAGTCCTAAAATAATCACACAAGCTGCCAATTTGTTTCTGATCTGAATTCAAGGTGCCTGTAAGTACATTTAAAGGCCGAAATGACTTGGAACCTTGATACCTGAGGGAAAACTTCTCCCTCTTTGTGTCTGCCTGAAGAATGAGGCCTGATCTCAATACCTCTCTCTGTGTACTTCTCTGTGTTCACCAGTGAGGTCAATCCACTATGTAAGAATATGGAAGAGGGCCTTACACTAGTTTTGTTTAAGCATGGAATAAAAATAGTTCTTAAAGCCTCACTGATTTACTTCAAATGCTGTGCACTGGGGTTTAAAACTGTTTTAATTTTTTAAACCTTATTCGGTTTGTTAAAGTGTTTAATATATTTTTAATCTATTTAAAATATTAATTTTCAGTTCAGTCTAAATCTAAATGTTTTACTCTATATTGTTTTAACCTGTCAGTATTGGTTTTACCTGTATGCCACCTTAGATCTTTTGATATCAAATAGAATAGACATATTTTAATAAACTAATAAACTATATAACTAAATAGGTAGCACATGAAAATATATATTTTAAAAAATCATTTGATACCATTTTATCCTAAAATGTTTTGCTGTGTCCACAATGCATCCTAAAAGACAGTGGCTTGAATCCTATTGTTATTTCTACTGAGAATAAACTGGCTGATTCAATGCAATTTGTGTATGTGTTAATTTAACACTGAATAATTGATTCAGTGCATCTACTCTAGTTGAGAGTAACCAATTGGATTCAGGTAAAAACTTTGTAAACATAATTGTATAAACTTTCTTAGCTAAGAGGTATATTTTGAAATCTGGAGAAAGAGAAAAAACCTAAAGGATATTGCTGCATTCTAAACCACATTTTAGTCCAGAAACATGGATCAGTTTAGTTCACCAAAGAATGTGGTGCAAACAACATTGTTCAGACTCTTCCTCTTCCTTCCTAGTAGAATTCTCACTGAGACTCGATGGCAATCTACATATCTAGAAATCTCCATGTTCCTATTTCCAATCACTTCTACAAATAAACAAGCTATCTATTCACACAAAACACATACAGTTGCACACATTTTTCAGGAATAAATACATCTGGAAGAAAATTAACAGAACTACCATAATCAGAGGTAGTATAGTTTTGACTAACAGATGGTGAAGAAACAACGAGAAAAAGCTATTATCTTCAAGGCTTGGGTGTCTGTCTACATACCCCCCCACCACCACCACCAATAGCACCACTTAATTAGCAAAGCTGGGGCAGTTCTTAATCCCTAGGAAGTTATTTGATGTAAAACAGGAGCTGATGCAAAACGCATGAAAGACAGATAAAGAGAAAATAATGGATTGTGTTGTCAATTGTAGTTCAATTAAATGCTCATGAAAAACAGTTAGCCGATTCTTGGCATAGAATTCACTGATGACATTTATGACTTTATTCACTTCTATGTGCACTCCTAATATTAGAGACAAATGAGTTATTAGGAAGCAACTGAAAGACACTGGAGAATGTTGTTCACTCCACATGCTTAAGTGAACCAACCCCATTTATACTTCCTGAACTAATGTGGATTATTATCTCTAACCGACAACACAAATCAGTGGATGTGAACTGTGACTGGGAAAGTGAATCCTTAAGGAAATTTTCGCTGTTCCAACTTGCTTGTAAAAATTGAATTTGGTAATTTTTCAACAATTCCATTCACGACTTCTTTGGTAGAAAAACATTAGTTTTGCTCTGGAGATCTACAGGCTACATCTGGGGTGGGGTGGGGTGGGGTGCACAAATGGCTTCCACAACAAGCCTATATTGAAACCATCCTGGTTTTATTAAACTTTAAAGGATCTGCTCAAGATGCTGCATTTTATCCCCAGGGCCACAAAAAGAAATTTTGCAAGGCAGACCAAGAATTCTTTTGGGCCCCCCGGGAAAGGAACTTCTCTCAGTGTCCAGATACCAATATACTTTAGACTTTATACAAAGCAACAAGAAGCTTAATCAGCTACTGAAATTAACTTTTCTGGCTTTTTAGCTACAAAATTTTTAATCACTATCAAAATTAATTCTATTTCTAATAGCACTTTCAAAATCAGTTTCTTTCTTTAGACTCCAAACAAGCCAGTCTCTCTTGTGCAATTCTCCATATTGCCCCAAAATTTCAAGGCACTTTCTGGGAAAGCATGATTGTTTACAATCTTTTGGGAATTGTTTAAGTAGTGGGATGTGGTGACTGGTAACATATTTTTCTATTTATAATTGAGATGGAAATTCATTTGTAATCCAATGTCAAGGCCAATGCCTGACTTAACATTTCTAGGACCTTATCAGACAGAGACACTTAAATGTTGCTGAACTGTTGCAGAAGCATGAAAGTGGGATTGTCTATCACGCTTCTGCAACAGTTCAGCAATGTTTTACCCACCTAAGTGCCTCTGTGTGATAAGGGCCCTAGTGTCAGAACAATCAGAACATAGTCCTGTAGAATTCAGAAGTTAAAGTGAATATATCCCATTTCACAAGGTGAAATGATTTGTTGGTTTAATAGGGAAAATACTGTATTTTCTGGTGTATAAGACTACTTTTTAACCCAGGAAAATTTTCTCAGAAGTCAGGGGTTGTCTTATACGCCGGGTGTTGTCTTATAGGGCACGTGCTGAAACTTTCAAGCCAGATTGGGAGAATCTGTGATCGCCGCATATGGTGGGGGGAGATCAAGAATGGCCGCGGCTGCATCCCCACTGTATGCGGCGACCGTATGAAAGCAGCAAGGGTGGCGCTGTACAAGTACAGTAGAAGAAAATCCACTCACTAGGATTAGTGGAAAGAAATGACTTAACGTGGTCCTGATGATGAGGTGAGGGGGTGTCTCACCAGGAAGGTGTAAGTGAAGGGCGGAGCAAGCTGCAGGCATCCAGGACACCCGAAGTATGGAAAAAGAGCCGTGTTTGCACTACCGCTCTGATAGTCTTGGAGACAGGCAGGGCTGGGCAAGCAGGGAGAGCTGACCAATCCAACCAGGCTTTGTATACAACAAGCTTTCCTGCTAAGTACCTGCATGTCATAAGCATTTGAATTAAAATTCCCATATTGAAATCAAATCTGACATTTTAAAATTTTTTATTTGGTGTGCATTGGAAGAGGGGTAGTCTTATACGGCGAGTATATCTCAAACTCTATATTTTAACTGGAAAAGTTGGGGGTCGTCTTATACACCCAGTCATCTTATATGCCGGAAAATATGGTAGGTTTTGGTAAAAAGCCCAAGAAAATGCCCAAAGAACTAGTTGTTCTAGATGTTCACTAACCTTTGTAAAATAATGCAATGGAAGGGGGCTGTGAGGGTATATTTTTAGGTAGGATACACACTTGAGACACCTATGGCTGCGTTAGTGGATGATCCTCACCTGAGCATTGACAGTGGCAATGTACTTCTGGACCTCTCAGAGACTTTCAATACCATTGACCATAGTATCTTTCTGGAATGTCAAGGGGAATTGGGAAATGGAGGTACTGTGCTTTAGTGGTTCTTTCCCCATCTCTCTGGCATGTTCCAGATGGTGGTGCTTGGGAATAGCTTCTCCTCAAAAATTGAACTGTTGTATGGCATACTACAAGGTGCCATCCTATCCCTAATGCTAGTCAACATCTACATATGCTTATAACACCCAAATATATTTCTTCATACCTTCAAATACAGCTTCAGCTAAGGATAGTGTGTCTTTGCTGAATGAATGCCTTAAGGAGGCAATGGGCTGGAGGAGGGAAAACAAATTGGAGCTGAATCCAGACAAGACAGAGGTGCTTACTGTCAAGGGTCCTAAACCTGGGTTTGGAGGTGTGTCAACCAGTTCTGAATATAGTTACCCTGCCCCTGAAAGACTGTGCTTGCAGCTTGGAGGTGCTTCTGGATCAATTGTTCCAAATGGCAGCTTAGATAGATGCAGTGACCAAGAGTGTTTACTATCAGATTCAGCTGTTATGACAGCTGCACCCCTACCTACAGCTGGAGGACCGAAAAATGGTAATGCAAAAGCTGGTAACCTCAAGGATGGACTTGTGCAATGCATTGTATATTTGCCTGTCTCTAGACTAAGTTCAGAAACTTCAGTTAGTTGAAAACATGGCAGCCAGATTAATTATTGGGAGTGATCATATTACACCAATATTAAATTCATTTGTAGTTTTCTGAGATGTTTAGCCTTCTCTGTCAGACAGTTCTGGTGCCCCTCCAAACTACAAATCCCAAGAATTCCATAGCACTGAGTCATGGCAGTTAAAGTGGTGTCGAATTGTTTTAGTTATGTAAATTTTGGGATATAAATAAATACAATAAATAATGGGCAGTCCATTAAACAATCAGTCAGCAAGCCTTGCCGAGCCCTCCCAGTCGCTATCCTAGATTTTACAAGTGTTGCCCCCCCAGCTCAAGATCACTGAACCGAATCATGCTGCTTGACCATATTAATACTGACCTTGATTCCCCTTTTTCCTTTTACATACCTGCTTGTGCATGTTGCAACAACACTAGCATCATGAAATACAAAGTTAAAGCATATGTAGACATTCTGCAAAGGTGAGAGTCCAGTGAAGGACAGGTTGCTTACCTGTAACGGTATTTCTTCGAGTGGTCATCTGCGAATACATACAAATGGGTTTTACTGTGCCTGCGCAGTGCTGCTCGGAACCTACTGGAATCACTGGGCAAAGTTTACTTTGCAACATATAGAAACTTTTTGGCGGTAACTCCGCCCACCCGTTATAAGGCCCCTGCCTTCCCGCTCTTTTCCCCAGTTCCGTAATTTTTCCGCCAAGCAGGCGATGGAAAGAGCCAATGAGAGCAGGACACTGAGGGGACGGACGGGTGGGATTTGTATGTATTCGCAGATGACCACTCGAAGAAATACCGTTACAGGTAAGCAACCTGTCCTTCTTCTTCGTGGTCTCTGCGAATCATACAAATGGGTGTAGACTGACAAGCTTAGGTATGCGGCGGAGGGAGTGTCCTGAAACCAAGCTATGGTAAAGCAAAGGTATATTTATTGTAACAATAAACACCTTGAACCATAAAAAGAGTCAGTCTTTTGTTCATGGAAGGCAAACATAGCAATAACATTGCTGGACCTGAGAAGGGAACAAGGGGTCATGCAAGACCGATCCCCTATAATTTGTGCAAACCAACATTCAACAGAATGTAGACAGTGCCAACTGTACATAAGTGCTAAAACACAACCATCAGTAGTGCAATCAATGCAACCCTGAAACCAACACAGCCCTCCCGAAAGCTGCGTCTCGGATGGCCCTGGTGTCCAACCTATAATGTTTAATAAAAGTTAGAGGTTGGGACCAGACGGCAGCCTTGCAGACATCCTCCAAGGGAATCCCCAACAGGAAAGCAGAGGATGTCGACATTGCCCTTGTGGAGTGGGACCGAACCCTGCCAGGGAGAGGCTTGCCCAGCAGTTCGTAGCAGAGGTGGATGGTACCAGCCACCCATTTGGAAAACCTCTGCGCAGACACAGGCAACCCTTTTTTCGGCTCCGAGTAGCATTGGAACAGTCTCTCGGACCGACTGGAGGCAGCAGTTCTGTCCAAATAAAAAGCCAGTGCTCTTCTGGCATCAAGAGAGTGCAGGCGTCGCTCCGCATCCGAAGTCGGGCTGGATGCGAGAGTGGGCAACACAATGTCTTGGCACATGTGGAAGGCAGACACTACCTTCGGCAAGAAAGTAATGTCTGTACGGAGGACTACCTTGTCCTTGTGGAACCTCTAGAATGGCTGGTCCCTCCGTAAGGCACAGAGTTCACCCGCACGGCGGGCAGAGGTGATGGCCACAAGAAAAGCGGTTTTCCAAGTCAATAGTCTCAAGTCCGCTGTGGCCATCGGTTCAAAGGGCTTGGATTGGAGGGCGGACAGTACCACCTCCAAACTCCAAGCCGGTGCTGGTGCCGACACAGGAGGGTACAGGTTGGCACATCCCTTAAGGAACCCCTTCACCAAGGGGTCCTTGAAGAAGGAAACCCTCCCCCCGAACTGATATTTGGCACAAATGGCCGACAGGTAGCATTTGATGGATGCGAGGGATAACCCTTCATCCAAAAGCGCCATCAAAAACTCCAGCACCACTGGAGTGGACACCTGAGCAGGAGACAAGCCCTTTCGGTCGAGGAAGAGGCCAAATCTCTTCCACTTCAGGGCGTAGGACTGCTGGGTGGAAGGTTTCTTTGCAGCCAGGATCACTGTCCTCACTGCTTCTGGCAGGGCAGTCAGGGCTGTATCCTCCAGGCTACCAGCGGCAGGCTCTCGATGTCCAGGTGGAGAATCCGTCCGTCCTGGATCGACAGCAGGTCCAGACGCGGGTCGAGGTGGAGAAAGCATCTCCTGGAGAGGTGAAGAAGGGATGCGAGCCAGGGCTGTCTCGGCCACCATGGAGTGATGAGGATCGCATGCGAGTGGTCCGTCGTCATCTTGGACACCACCCTGATGATGAGAGGGAACGGAGGGAAGGCGTAGAGAAGCTCCCCCGTCCAGAGGAAGGCGAATGCGTCTCCGAGGGATCCGTCCATTCGCTTCCTGGAGCAGAACTGGGGACAGTGGCTGTTCCACCTGGTCGCGAAGAGGTCGATCCGGGGGGCTCCCCCCCGGTCGAAGAGGTCGCTGACCGCCTCGGGATGGAGCCTCCACTCGTGGCATACCGATGGAGATCTGCTGAGGCGGTCTGCCAACTCGTTGTCCTCCCCGGGAAGGTGAATCGCCTGGAGGAGGATGCGTCTCTGGATGCACCAGTCCCAAATGCGGAGCGTGAGGTCGAGCAGGGTCTTGGATCTGGTGCCTCCTTGTTTGTTGATGTAATACATCACGGTGGTATTGTCCGTCCTCAGGAGGACCACCTTGCCTGTGACGGCGAACTCGAACTCCCTCAATGCCTTTTCCACCGCCAGCATCTCCAAGGCGTTGATGTGTAGGAGCTTGTCTTGTGCGGACCACCTGTCTTTGACGACCAAGTCAAGCAGGTGAGCGCCCCAACCCTCCAGGGATGCATCGGTTGTCAGAGTCAGTTGCGACTGGGGCTGATGAAAAGGCATCCCGGTGCAGACGTTGCGGTGGTCCAGCCACCATCTCAGGGAAGCGACTATCGGTCTTGGTACTGTGAGCCACCTGGACGGGGGGTCCTTTATCGGAGAGAAGACCGAGAGGAACCAGGATTGCAGAGGTTGAAGACGAAGTCTTGCCCAAGGGGTGACAAACGTCGTTGATGCCATGTGGCCTAGGGCGACTTGGACATCTCTGACCCTCACCCTTCTGTGGGAGATGCAAGGCCTGAGCGACGTTGTCAGGGCCTGGAAACGGTCCAGAGGGAGGAAGGCGGAGCAACTTTCGGAGTTGAGGATGGCCCCGATGAACTTGACCTGCCTGGTCGGTGTGAAGTGGGACTTCTCCTTGTTGACGACCAGCCCGAGGGAGTCCAAGAGGCGCAAGGCGAATGAGACTGCCTCCTGCAGCTCGTGTTGGGATTCGGCTGCAAACAGCCAGTCGTCCAGGTAGGGAAAAACCATGAAGCCCTTTTGATGAAGGTATGCCACCACCGGTGCCATGCACTTTGTGAAGACCCTTGGAGCCGTGGCCAAGCCGAAGGGAAGAAGGTTGTATTGGTACGAGGTGGAGCCGACAGCGAAGGCGAGGAATCTCCGGTGGGACTCTCGAATCCCGATGTGGAAGTAGGCGTCCTTCAGGTCGACGGTCGCGAACCACAGGCCCTGGTGAAGCAGAGGTAGAATGGAAGCCAAAGTTACCATCCGAAAGCGACGGTAGTCAAGGAATAAGTTCAATTGTCTCAAGTCCAGGATGGGCCTGATGCCCCCATCCGCCTTTGGTACCGTGAAGTACCTGGAGAAGAAGGCCCTAGAACATAGGTCGGGCGGTAAAGGGGAGATTGCCCCTTTTTCAAGTAAGGTGCGCACTTCGTCGAGAAGGGTGTCCGAGGGGGGAGTGGACATGAAGGCTGCAGTTGGAGGGAGCTCTTGGAACTCGAGGGCATACCCCCTACGGACGATGTTGACAACCCACGAGTCCGATGTTATGGAGGCCCAGATGTTTACAAAGGGCCTCAAAATGTCCAAAAAGAAGAGGGGTGCAGGAGGGACGAAGCGCGCTGCGTCCCTTCAGGTTCTCTTCTTCCCCTGGTCGGTGTCCTGCCGGCGGGACTTGCGGTACCGAGGCGGGAAGTTGCGACGGCCAGAGGAGGAGGAAGACTGCGAGGGGAAGCGGCGTCTCTGGGAGCCCTGTTGTTGGGACTGCCGATCCCGGGAGAAGGTCCCCTGTGACTGACCTTGCGGCTGCCACGGGCGCTGGCGCTTCCGGAATGGAGAAGCAGGTGCAGAGGACATGCCATGCTTCTTCGCCGCCGCCTTCATTCTGAACTTCCTGTTCAGGCGGTCGTCGATTTCAGCATGGAAGAGCCTGGTCCTGTCGAGCGGCATGTCCTCGATCGCCGCCTTGACGGTAGGGTTGAGGTTTGAGGCCCTCAACCAGGCGTGTCGTCTGAGTGCCATGGATGCAGACATGGCCCTCCCTGCACAGTCAGCCATGTTTCTGGAAGTGGTGATGAGCCAACTTCCGATGGAGTGGGTCTCGTCTCTGACCTCGACCAACTGCCTCTGGACGTCATCCGGGATGTCCGGGATGAGGGGGGAGATCTGTTCCATGAGGGTCTGGATGTAGGCCCCCATGCAGGCGGTGTAATTGATGGCCTTCACCGCAAGGGCCGCTGCCGAATAGGCCTTCTTGGCCAGGCCATCCACCTTTTTCGCCTCCCGGTCGACAGGGGAGGTCGCCTGCTTCGGCACGAAGCTGTGTTGGGCTCCCTCCACGATCGCCGAATTCGGCCTGGGGTGGTCGGCCAACCAGGGACAGCTCGCCGGAGCGACTCTGTAGAGAGACTCCACCTTGCGAGACGAGGCAGACAGGGTGGCCAGGGAGTCCCAAGACCTTTTGACGATGGTCTGCAGTGACGGCAGCAGGGGAAGGCAGGGTGGAGTAGGCACCTGTCCGTGCAGCCGACGTTCCACCGGATCCTGAGCGTCATCGTCCGGGAAGGCGAGCTCAATGTCGAGAGCCCTGGCCATCTTCACGACGTGCTCACTGAAGGAACGGACGTCGTCCGATGGGGAAGACGGCTCAGGATTGTGCATCCTCTGAGGCGAGGCTGACCCCAAGAGGACATCTTCTTCGGACGGCGCCTCGGACGGGGGCAAGGGCTCCACATCGAAGTCCAAGTCAGAGGAGAGGGCATCTACCACTCTGACTTGGGATCTCGGTCGGACCGGGATGAGATCAGCCGAGGAGTGTGAGCGCCGGCGAGGTGGGGATGGAGGCCTCTCATAAACGGAGACAGTCGGGACCGATCTGGCAGAGGTACCTTCCTGCGGGTCCGCTGGACGGGGGTTCAATCTGGTGAACTCCCTGAGTGCCCTCTCCTCTGTGACCGACATGTAGTACCGGCCCGACTGGGTGTCGAGGAATAGGTCCGGTACTTCTTGTCTACGGGGCAGGTCCTCATCATCCTCGTTCCCGGAGTGGGGAGGCGACCGTTCTCCGGGAGGAAGAGCGGGAGCGGTGTCCTCCGTCTCGTGGACAAAGTCCATAGTGGGCTGAGGCGGTGACGTGTCCGGTACCGGAGTCAGCTGTACCTCGGGCGCAGGCTCTGGATCAAGGGGAGCTGCCGGAGTGGAAGCACGGGCCTTCTTAGAAGGAGAACGCCTCTTGTCCTTAGCCTTAGGCAAGTCGGTCCCGGCTTGCTCCTTTGACGGCTTGGACTTCTTAGGGGCAGGGTCACGACCCGCCTTGTCGTGGTGTCTCTTTTTTCCCGATCTCGGGGTCTCCTCTGATGGAAAGAAAGGATTGTCCGGAAGATCCAGGAGGACAGCAGGCGCTCCAGATGAGGAGGGTCTTGGGGACCTTGCCTTGTCAGAGGACGGGACATGGGTCGTCCCCGAAAGTAAAGCCGGCTCCCTTGGCTTAGAGGCGTGACGAGAAGCCTTGGATGCCCTGGAGGATGAAGTCGAGGCGAGTTGGACCTCCGCCTCGGTTCCCTTCTTCGCATGCGGGCCCTCCGGTCTCTTTGTAGACTTGGACGCTGGCTCGGTACCCTCGGTCACCGAAGACTTGTGGGAGCATTTGGAGAGTTCGTCGGTGGCGCTGGGCGGTTTCGAGCCACGGGCCACATCGGAGGTGGTGGGAGGGACTGTCCCGGCCGGGACACCCACCACGCTGGAAACGGTGGCCCTGACGGATGTCACACTGGACACACTGGCCCTAGAAGATGAAGCAGGGGGCGCGGAAGGCGCGGATGACGGGCGAGAACCTCCCTCTTGCACCTTGCCCAGGGCGATTGCCGAAGTGAGCTGGGACTCACGGTTTTTCCGGGCCTGAGAAGAGAGGGATCTGCAGAGCAGGCAGGCCTTGGTGTCATGGTTCTTGCCGAGGCACAACAGGCAGGAGGAGTGCAGGTCCTGGACGGGCACCTTGCCCCCACAAATGTCGCACTTCTTGAAAGGTGCAGGCATTCCGAAGTCGTCAGAGCCAGGGGAGAATTCAAAGCGAGGTCAACAGTCCGAGAGTCCAAATTACCAGGGACAAAGAGTGGTCAAAAAAAGTCCGAGGTCAAGATGAGAAGTGATTCCAATGAACAAGCAAAGCGAGCGAAGTTCCTTCAAGCAGCTAGCGCGGCGGAAAAAAGGAACTGGGGAAAAGAGCGGGAAGGCAGGGGCCTTATAACGGGTGGGCGGAGTTACCGCCAAAAAGTTTCTATATGCTGCAAAGTAAACTTTGCCCAGTGATTCCAGTAGGTTCCGAGCAGCACTGCGCAGGCGCAGTAAAACCCATTTGTATGATTCGCAGAGACCACGAAGAAGAAAATGAAAAAAATATGCCAATCCTTTTGGAACAATCTGACTAGTTTTAAAAAAAGTCCAGCCTGCAACAGGATAACTTGGACAAACTTGGAGTAACCATGAATGCAGGAAAAAAAGATGGATGCTACTTTCTGTCTGCTGCCAAACTGCAGAATGAATGCAGTTTGACACCACTTTAACAGTCATGGCTCCATCCTATGGAATCCTGGGATTTGTTGTTTGTTGTGGCACCAGAGCTATCTGTCAGAGAAGGCTAAATAGCTCACAAAATTACCAGTCCCAGAATTCCACAGCATTGAGCCAGGGCAGTTAAAGCTGTGTCAAACTGCATTAATACCTCAGTGAAGATACAGCCTCTGTCCAGTGTGAAGAAATGGCTGCATGTGAGTTTTGATGGGAAGGCAAACAAAATTTGCAAGAATTTAGCTATTGATGGATATTTCTATTAGATTTTGAGTTAGAAATAACAAAGGATTTTGAAAGGATATTTGAAAATTAACAAGTTATGAATCTTGGTTGCCTTTGATGCTGCAATCCAATACAGCTTCCCTTCAGAAAATGAATTAGGAACATTCTGCTCCATCCTATTTTTCAATCTTCAGTTTTTACTAGTTTTGAAAACTGGTGAGACTGGCTGCCAGTGCCTTACAGACAAATACTAAAATATGCCAGAGGGATGAAAGAATGACAAAATCCCTTCCTTTCTCTGTCTACTTATCTGATGCTGTCATCACTGAAGAGCGAGAATTTGGGAACAGAAGTTTCACTTGATTGCCAGCGGGCAGGAGATAAGCAATAATCTTTGGTGATTCCATTTACACAGTCTCAGCAGAAAGTTTAGCTACACCTACAGGAGCTTTTCCCCCTCTTTTAAAAAAAGTGAAACACTAATTATTGGTTTTGATTACTATGATGTCACATGCTTCAAATTGTGGAGTCCCTCATAGACTCTGATGCTATGTCTCGATTAACCTGCTTCTCAAGTTGTATTTCATTGGTTAGTGCAGCACATTGAATACCTAGTTGCCTATCCTTTGAAATCATTAAACAAGGAATTGCAAGAATATCTGAAAACATCTAAAAATGGTTTTCAAAAAAGCCAGCTTCCTTTCATAAAACCAACATGAGGAAACTCCTAAGCTGATGATGATCTATGCAGTTCATGAGTTATTCAGAATTAAAAAATACTTTTGCACTGGAAATTGCATTTTATGAACAAAAATCAAGTTGTCTGTGCAGAAATGTATATTTTATCTACAGAAAATATTTCTTCACAGAAAACGCTGGGATTTTGTATATGTTTGAATATGTTTGGGGAGGATAGTACCGAGTCAGACCTTTCTCCTTCTCCTTCTCCATGGCTAAAAAATATACTTCATGCAAAAATATACTTCATGCAAAAAATCTAATTAAGCTATCAATAAAATTAAAACCAATTGCAAACATGACCTTTAAAAAGAAAATAACCAATAAACAAGGTTGATTCTCCTTGAGAAATCAATCTTCAAGAGTTTCCACAAAACAAAAAGTCTACACTGGCCTGTGGACAGAGAGTAAGAAGGATATCAGTGTAACTTCTTTAGAAAGGGAGTTCCAGAGTCTGGGAGTAGACAGCAAGAAGGCCCTTTCCTTTGTTCCCACCAGATGTTTCTGTGGGGATGGTGGGACAGAGAAAAGTGCCTCCATTATCAAAAGGGCCTCTGTACTCCATGCTCAGTAGATCCCAAAACATGGGAAGGCTCATAGGGGGCAAGAAGGTACCTAAAATAACTTGGGTTTTCTGGATCATCACTAACACTTTGAATTGTGCTTGGAATTGTGCCCAGAAACAGACTGGCAACCAGTGGAACTGTTGCAACAAGAGAGTTGTGTGCTCCTTGTAGCCAGCCCAATTAACAATCTGGATGCAGTTCTTTGGACCAGTTTCTAAATATTCGTAAATGACAGCTCCACATAGAGCACACTATTGCTGTTGTTAACTGCCATCAAGTCGACTTCGACTTATGGCAATCTTATGAATGACAGACCTCCAAGAAAGCACTGATCAGGTCTTGTAGACCTTTGGCTATGGTTTTCTTCATTCACTCTATTCATCTGAATTGTGGTCTTTCACTTTTCTTAGTGCCTTCTACCTTGGCAGGCCTTATTGTCTTTTCAAGTCAGTCATGTCTTCTTGTGATATGTCCAAAGTACAATAGTGTCAGTTTATTTATATTGGCTTCTAGGGAAAGTTCAGGTTTGATCTGCTGTAAGATCCATTTGTTTGTCTTTTTAGCACTTCCCAGTATCCCTTAGTGTGGTGTAGTGTTTTAACCATTGGACTACAACTCTGGAGACCAAGATTTGATTCCCTGTTCTGCCATGGAAACCCAAAAGTGACTTTGGGTGAGTCACACATTCTCAGCCCCAGAAAAACCCATGATAGGTTCACCTTAGGGTCTCCATAAGTCAGAAGCATGAAGGCACAGACAACAACAGCAGCAACAAATATCCGTGGAACTCCTCTCCAGCACCATATTTCAAATTAGTTGATTTTCTTCTTATCAGCTTTCTTCACTGTCTAGCTTTCACAGCTATAAATAGAAATAGGAAATACATGGACATGGACAATCCTAACATTTAAAGATGTATAATTGAATACTAGAATATTCTTGTCTAGTTCCTTCATATATATCTTTTGAAGTCTTAGCCTTCTACTGATTTTTTGAGTGCAGTCTATATTCTGATTAATGACTGAGCCATGGTATGAAAAATCTCATACTATTTCAATATCTTCATCATCTACTTTAAAGTTATGTAAATCCCATATGGTCATTATTTTCTGTTTTCCAAATGTTGAACTGTAAACATGCCTTTGCATTTTATTCCTTAAATTTCTTCAGTAACCATTCCAAGATTTTGTTGTTACTGTGGTGTCATCTGTGTATCTTAACTTCCTCCAGTTTTCACACCTCCTTCATCTGAGTTTAATCATGCTTTACGTATATGTTCAGCAACACATTAAAAACTTAGGGTGATAAAATGCAGTCTTGCCTGACCCCCTTGCCAATATTGTTGTTGTGTGCCTTCAAGTCATTTCCGACTTATAGCAACCCTAATGCAAACCGATCATGGGATATTCTTGTCAAGATATGTTCAGATGCATGCGGTGCAATATAAAAATACTATACAAAAACAAATTTAATAAATAACAGTTTTCTCTCCTTTCAGGACACCCCACATTTGGTTGTCTGGGGTCACTTCTTCACCCTGTTTAATGGGAGCCATGACCCAGTTATAAATAGAATTTCTAGTGGTTGCTGGTAGTTTCTATAGCTGTGAGTTGGTGAATCTGCTCCAGGATCTGAACCCTATCCCCAAAATAGGTTCAGTCCATTGGATAGCTCCTTTGAAGTTCAGACTGAAATCTGGAGTAGAATTGCCATCCCATTGCTATGGAAGGCAACAGGTTCCAATAAATACTACTCCACTCCGTAATGATGACTGAACACTGGTAAGGAAACACAGAAGCTGGTAAATTGTAGGTACAGTGAATGAGACCAGTATTTTCTAAACTGGGGTCCTCTAACCTTTCTGGGCAACTCCCCAAATCCCAAATTATTGGCTATAGGGGTTGAGGCCTCTGGGCGCTGATGTCCAGCAATATCGTAGAACCATGTTTGCAAATACTGGACTCGAATGTGGCTCTGGCACATTTCTATAATTGCCATCCTACCTAATTCCTTTCCACATTTTCATCCTACCTAATCTAAATACCAGACAATGGCTTGGTAAGAGGAAAAAAATGTGATTATGCTTACAAAGTGAGGAAACCTGGCAGCACATGTAGAATGCAAAACATAAGGAAAAAGGCCAAAAAGAAAAGTTTAAAGATTTAAAAATTAGAAAGAAAACCTATAGAAGAAAACCTATAAAAGAAAACAATATTTTCTTCACCCAAAGCATTATGAAATGTTTGTACTCTAGGTATGTCAAAAAGCTTGGGAAGCCTTAGCTTGCATAACCAGGACTTAGTCATCAAATCTGACTGACCTTGGCAGCAAAACCTTGGTCATATTTTTCTATGAAGAAAGTGTTTAGGAACAAAAAACACCTGGAAATATGTGCTGTCTGTTAAAACAATTGGAATAAAATTATAACAGTAAATCATTACAAGGCAAAGCCATGTTGGACACCAGGGTGACAACTTGTCAGGGGGCATAATATAGGCATGTGAAGTTTGGGGAAAGAACGACTGGAATTATTTGGTTTGGAAGGAAGAAGGGAGGATTGGGAGGATAGTAAAGAAGATTCACTAACATGACATAAATCTGGATGACTGTAAGAAGAGACAGCTTTAATTTATAGCACACCTGATCATCATTCCCATACCTATCTTGCAGAAGAATGGAAGCCTATTCTCTACCAGTATCACAGGAGTCCAAATTGTTCATGAGGCAAATCTGTTCCAAATATTTGAATAACTTGACATTTGCAGTGCACAAATAGTTGGTTACAGGATGCTCCATTCCCTTTGGATACACCAGCCCAGTTATAACTGATTGGGGCAAAACAGTACCCACTTTTCTACATCACAGAGCCAAAACAGAAATTTAATGTTTTTCAAATAGTCTAGTTCAAATAAATAAATAAAATCCCCCATTAGTTTCTTTCTGCAAATGGTGTTGAAATTATATCATATTCATGTGCATCACCATTCATTTCAGTGGGCTTGGGGATGAAAACCCCTGGATGAATTATACTGAAAAGGTTCTGTTGTTATGTGTCTTCAAGTCAACTCTGGCGTCTGGCAACCCTATCACAAGATTTTCTTGGCAAGAGTCATTCAGAACAACATTGCCATTGCCATCCTCTAAGGCTGAGAGATTGTGATTTGCCCAAGGTCACCCTTTGGGTTTCATGGCTGAGTGGGAATGTGAACTCTCAAAAGGTACTATAGATAGGGTTCTATATGCACTTTGAAGAATCATAGAATCATAGAGTTGGAAGAGACCACAAGGGCCATCCAGTCCAACCCCCTGCCATGCAGGAAATCTAAATCAAAGCATTCCTGACAGATGGCCACCCAGCCTCTGTTTAAAGACCTCTAAGGAAGGAAACTCTACTACACTCCAGAGGAGTTTGTTCCACTGTCGAACAGCCCTTACAGTCAGGAAGTTCCCCAGAAAGTTGAGGTGGAATGATTAAATGTAAATCAGAGTCATAGTTGTTTAATTCCAATCCTAATTCTTTGTATAGGGCATTTCTTATATCTTTATAAATCGGACACTCCAATAGGTAATGAGATAGGTCTTCAACTGTGTTGGAACCACATAGGCAAACTCTTTCTTCCCACATGGTCCTTTGATAATGTCCTTGCACCACAGCCATGGTCACAGACTGACAGTGTATGGCTGTGAAGGCATGTTTCTGTTTGAAGTTAGTTATGAATCACAGAATCATAGAATTGGAAGAGACCACAAGGGCCATCCAGTCCAACCCCCTGCCATGTAGGAAATCACAATCAAAGCATCCCCGACAGATGGCCATCCAGCCTCCATTTGAAGATCTATGTTATTTAAGTATTGTGGGTAGCTTCTTTGGAAAGGGAGTTTGGCATACCAAGGGGCACATTTTGATAGGCCAACAGAGATACAATCATGTTTCAAGATGTGGGACTTCATATATTTTACAGCTCTATCATAGTTTAAAGACCACAACAAATCCTTTGAGAACGCATACAAGTCAATAAGTTGTAAAATTTCTTGATTCTAGGATAAAATGTTTTGTTTTCAAATTCCAACATTTCTTTGAAACCAATCAATACAAGAACTGTTCCTATCTCTTTAGTAAGTTTCATCCAGTATTTAATTGCTTGAACCTGAGTAATAGCCTTTACAATATGGAGCCTACCTTCTAACCAAAGGCTAGAGGTCTCAATTCCTTTGGGCAGACCCAAAATTGCTCGTAAGTAGTTATTTTGAACTGTTTCCAAGTTGGATTTTATCTTAGGTCCCCATATTTCAGCCACATATTTCATTTGAGCTATAACTTTAGCCTCATAAATTTTAATGGCTGGAGGGAACTGTTTACCACCTCTGCTCTAATAAAATCTTAATAAAGAGTTGGCTGTATTAGTAGCAATTGCTTTCGTATTTTTAAAGTGACAACTCAAAGAGCCAGTTGAGGAGAAATTTAGTCCTAGATATTTAAAGGACTTCACTTATTCTATGGGTTGCCCATCAATTTGCCATGTATGTTTTTTTATATCTATTGGCAAAAACTAGTATTTTTGGTTTTTTATAATTAATTTTCAACTTGTCCTGTGTTGCTAGTTGACTAAAGGCTTTTAATAATCTCCTTAAGCCTTGTTGTGATTGTGACAATAAAATAGTATCATCTGCATACATTACAACTGATATTTTCCTAGGTCCCAGTTTAGGGGGTACATAGTTGTCATTGTCTCTTAAATCAGTTATTAATGAGTTAACATAAACATTAAACAGCGCTGGTGCTAGCAGGCAGTCTTGGCAGATACCTCGAGTAGTTGATACTGGGTTTGTTAATGAGCCAGTGGTATCTAATCTGACTTGAATTTTAGTATCAGAATGGAAGGCTTGTATCAGCATCAGCAATCTTTTATTGAGAGATGTTTTGCTTAGTTTATCCCAAAGGTGTTCTCTGCTGATAGAGTCGAAGGCTGCTGAGAAATCAATAAATGCAACATATAAACACTTTCGTTTCAATCTGACATATTTGTGAATGAGATGGCATAACACAAAACAATGATCTATTGTTGAGCGAGTACCTTGAAAACCTGCCTGTTCTTCTGCTATTACCTCGTTAACTTCAATCCAATCATTACGTTTTGATAGATATTTGGTATATATTTTGGAAGAAATGTCCAACAGGCTGATGGGACGGAAATTGGCTGGGTCATTTGGGTCACCTTTTCTGAATATAGGGACAACGATACTGATGTTCCATTGGGAAGGAAATTGTCCACTATTATTGATTTCTGTGAATGGAACCGAAAGAATAGAAGCCCACCAATTACGTGCTGCCTTGTAGACCTCACCTATAATTTCATCTTTTCCTGGGGCCTTCCCATTTTTTAAAGTGGCAATTATTTCACATATTTCCTTGGAGGAAACAGGCTCTCAGACTGGTAAGTCTTTTTTCCCCTCAAAGGTATAGCTGTTAACCTTTGAGTTGTTTAGAGGGACATCGGAGAAGTTATTTCTAGGGACTTCATTGAATAGATTATAAAAATGGGACTCCCTGTGAGGTGATTTTAGGTTCAGTTAAAGATTGCTTGTTTGAAATTGAATTATTGATGAGTTTCTAGAATCGCTGGGAATCTTTGCTTTGAGCTGCTGCCTTAAGTTCCTTCCACTGTAAACTAGTATAAATCTGTTTTTTGTGCTCTAATAACTTCTTGTAAGTACTTTGTACTTGACAATAATGGTAAATTAGTCTAGGGGCTTGTGTCTTGCAAGCTATTCTTGCTTCCTACGGCCATACCACCCTGAACACGCCCGATCTCATCCATCACTACTACATCTCTCTAGTGGTATACAATGCTCAGAGATATACAATATATACAAATTGTGACCTCATTTTGTAAAACAAGGGAGAAATGGTACAGATTCATGACATGATCTTCCTCTAGTATACTTTATGTTATTGAACTTTAGACACATACAGACAGATGTATAGTAGAGAGCCTGAACTTCCTTTCTAAATGTCCATATTCCTGTTCCCATAGCATTTAGGTTCTATTTCTTAGCACAGTAGCCACACATAACTGATCTGTCTGAATGTGTCTTATTCAGTACTTGGATAGCAGAGCACTAGGGAATACATGGACCACAAGGGTGAGCTACAATAAATCCTGTCTAAAGTCCTAGGTAGCTGGTCCAAGTCAGTGGCTGATGTGATCCCACTCCATAGAATCAACTGATGATACAGGTTACTCTTCTGCAGTAAACTTCATCACTGCCAATCAAGCCATGAATTTCTTGGGCTCCAACCAAGTACCTTGCTATCACTCCTGTGTCTTGTTCAACTCCTTTCCTATATGATCACTGATGCAGGATTGCTCCTACAACAGCTTTTTAATCCTGATAACAGAGTCTGGATTTTCATGGATGTACTGCTTTAGATTGTGAATTTTCATGGGCTGTCCTGCTGGCTTATGGAGATAATCTTGGGAACAGCCTTTCATAATGCTCCCAATGATGTCATTTTGGAATGTGATAGACATTTGACTGACTTTCAGCCAAAGTCATAGAATCATATTGGAAGAGACCACAAGGGCCATCCAGTCCAACCCCATTGCCATGCAGGAACTCTCAATCAAAGCATCCCTGACAGATGGCCATCCAGGCTCTGCTTAAAGACCTCCAAAGAAGGAGACTCCACTACTCTCTGAAGAAACATGTTCTACTGTTGAACAGCCCTTACTGTCAGGAAGTTCCTCCGAATCTTGAGGTGGAATCTCTTTTCTTGTAGCTTACATCCATTGTTCTGGATTCTAGTATCTGAAGCAACAGAAAACAAGCTTGCTCCCTCCTCAATATGGCATCCCGTTAAGTATTTAAACAGGGCTATCATATCACCTCTTAACCTTCTCCTCTCCAGGCTAAATATCCCCAGCTCCTTAAGTCGTTCCTCATAGGGCATGGTTTCCAGACCCTTCACCATTTTAGTCGCCCTCCTTTGGACACACTCCAGTTTCACAACATCCTTTTTAAACTGTGGTGCCCAGAACCAGACACAGTATTCCAGGTGGGGCCTGATCAAAGATATACAATGATAATGGATAGAATTCATTCTCTGAAGAAGCCAGCCACAGCTGCTGGCAAAATGTCAGGAATAAACTCTTCTAAAACACGGCCTCACAGCCCAAATATCTAATGGATAGGCTTTTAATTCTTTCCTAATTTTCTTCTTGCAGGAAGAAACAAGTAATTTTAGCAATTTTCTTCTTGCTGTGAGAAAATCTTTGAAAACTGCTGTTTTCAAATGCCATCTACAGTTGGAGACTTATTCAGTGCAAAATTCATACATTGCTATTTTGCAAAGAAAACAGCCATATCTGTGCAGACAAAAAAAAATGTATTTTCCACATTAAACAATGTGAATTTTGCACAGAATAAGTCTTCAGCTGCCAAGTTTCTTGTCAGTACAGGATTCTTCTCATCAGGGTTTCCTTGACAGTTGAGAACAGGAAGTGCTCAGAAGAGGAAAAGCTATATATTTTTGCCATTCTCCCAAATCATTCTCACCATTCCTGCTGCCTACATTTCTTTTTCCTCTTTCATTTCTACCTTCCTTGTTAAGCACTAAGGCAGTAAAGAAACATGAGTGTATCTATACTGGAAAATAATTATAATTTGATCCCACTTTAACTGCCACGGCTCCATGCAATAGAATCCTGCGATTTGTAGTCCAGTGAGGTACTGCAGTGCAGGGCATGGACTAACAGAGAGAATGTTTGATCACTCACTAAACTACAATCCCCAGATTTGCATAGTTAAAATGAGATCAACCTGCTATAGTTGTGCAGTGTGAATGCATACTGATTGGACAAAAGGGGAATTTCTCACTTCAGGAGCTTTTCTTTCTCTTATTTCCAAGGGCATCTTCATCACTGCATTTGGCCTCCACCTACTTTTTGGGCAGCCTGGTTGATATTTCAATTAGTAAAAATGCCAAAGAGGCTATTATGTTTCAAGTCTTTTCACATGTAGTATCAAATAATTCCTCTTATTCAGGGAAAGAGAATCAGCAGAAGTGATCCCTGATAGCGTATATTTATGGATCTTGTGGTTTACCATGACCTTTAATCATATACGATTTCCTATGTGGGAACAGATTCTTCCTAAATAGGTGGCCCATATATGCAATAAAATTCGAATACTAATACTCGTTCTTTTCCCAAGGCCATCTGGAATCATGAAAGGCCTCTCTTACAGTGCACCACATTTCTTACCTGGTCAATATTAAGCAGGGCACTCTGTTTACTATATGTCAACCTTTATCTCAACTTTGACTGCTTCTTTTACTAGCTTGGGTACCTAAAGATAGGGTGTTAGTCAGCACATATATTCAACATTTGACTTGAGACTACTTTCAAATTATATGGTTAAACAAAATGGGAGGTATACATTCCACAGACTCCAATAAAGCCTTAGAAAAGATAATGTTGTTTTATACAGATAAAAAGGAGGACCAAAGCTTACTGCAGTAGCTCATTGCTGTGATTACCAGGGACAAGAGAGCAGACGTTTCTTGTCAAACAGACAAGCCAGGCTGTTGGAGGGGATACTTTTGCATACCAGACGTAGTCTTAACAGCATGATTTTGATCTTGCCTTCCCTGATGTAAATCAGGAGTAATTCAATCAAAGTCAGAAGGATTACGTCACTGTGAAACCATGCCAGTTCAATGAAAATCAGACAGCAATTTTACCGCCTTGAAAGCATGCTGTCTTGGATGAAAATCAGACAACAATTTTACCACCTGAAATCCATGGGTGCGTGCTGAAACTGACACAGAATACTCCCAGAGCAATGTGAGTGTGACCTCAGCTATGTTTACAGCTTTACTTTAGAATCTATCATGCCCTTCCCTTGTCATTTAACCACTTTACTCCAATATTTTTAGTAAGCAAGGAGTTTCATATGAATACCATTGTTATCCAAATGTGAAAGTCTACCAGCAGCCTGAAACAAAACTGTTTAGTTTTTAGGAGAATAATCTTCATCTTCTTGCATTGTGCAAGCAACAGATTCAGTTAACAAATGTTTCTTCTTCTGACCTGTATAGGAAATAATCAATGACAGTGGCTATTTTGATTTTAAGTACATATTTTATACAATCTGTAACTTTTTAATAGAGAGCCAGAATGGTGTAGTGGTTTGATCATTGAACTATAACTCTGGAGACCAGGGTTCAAGTCCCCACTTTGCCACAGAAACTCACTGGATAAACTTGGGCAAGTCACACTCTCTCAACCTCAAAGAAGGCAAAGGCAAAACCCTTCTGATCAAATCTTGCCAAGCAAACTCCATGATAAATTTGCCTTAGGATTGCCATAAGTCAGAAATGACTTAAGGGCAGATAACAACAACAACAACAACAACAACTTTTTAATATGCATTCACCAGTTTCTTTATACATTTTGCTGTGCACTTCATAAAGTAATAAATTAGGATAGTATAGCACAAAGTAATGCATTATAAAGCAATACATTTAATATACTATTGTAGGTTTTATTGAAAGAAGCTCCATCAGCAAGTTGGAAATCTAAAACTTTAACTGAGAAACAAATATGTGATTAGGTGCAAAGGAATGATTGTTTCTGCATGTTGTCTTATCCAAGCAAATTGCACTCAACCCAGCCCACCAAATGAAAGAATGAAGGATTTCCAGGAAAGCCAGGTTAAAAACGAAAGGGCCCATATGCATTGTAGAAAAGCCGGAAAAGGCAACTAAAATAATCAAGGGACAACTCAGGCATAAAGCTTACAACAATTGCAGCTTTTTAACATTGAGAAAAAAAGTGAAGGAGAAGGAACTGTATTAAATTATGCCTGGTGTTGTGTGGACAAAGTGGATGGGGAAAAGATATCCTCTTTTTCATAACACTGGAACCCAAGGTCATCCAGGGAAGATGAATGGCAAATGATTCAAGAGAGATGAAAGGAAGAGCTTCTTTACACACAGTGCAGAGTTAAAATTTACTACTATAGGATATAATGATGATCACTAATTTTTGCAGTTTTCAAAATGGATTAGAGAAGTTCAGGGAAGGTAAGACAGCCAGCTGTGGTTTGACTTGGGCTACAACTCAGGAGATCAGGGATTGATTCCCTACTGGGCCATGGAAACCCACAAGGTGCCCTTGGGTGAGTCACAAATTCTCAGCCCCAGAAAACCCCATGATAGGTTTGCCTTGGTTGGAAATTACTTGAAAGCACACAGCAGCAGCAACAACAATGGCATCTAGAAATGTAAGTTATGTGTTGCCTCCAGAGTTAGGGAACATGAATTGGAAAACAGGTGCTGTTGCACTAATATCCTACCGAGCAAAAAAATCCATAGGCATCTGGTTTGTCACTGTTGGAATAGTATGCTGGCTGGAAAGGACTACCCTTTGGTCTAATCACAATTCTTCTTCTGTAGTTATATAAATACAGGATAATACTAACAACAGCCTTTCTTAGGGTAATCTACACAGCTGAAACTGTGGGGTGCTATGAATAAAGAGCAGATAAACAGCAAGTGATGGTCCCAGAGTACAGGTTACAAACAATTGGTAAAGGGTACACAACCTGATCTGCCAAGAGAGGGTGAGAAGTACAGGCAATGATTATACCTGGGCTGTATGCTCACAGATCTTATATTTCTCCTAGGCCCAAGAAATTCAGGGGAGAAGGTGGCATACTGGATGCTACATCAGCAGTAGAAGGATTTTTCCCAGTGAAAATATCTTCATGTTTTATCTTATCTTGGGAACCACTGGACAGGGTTTCCTTGAGATAGGAAGATTCAACAGGACAATGTCTGAGAACAGGTGACATAGAATAAATAGAAGGACATCTGAGCTAGACCATGAAAATGAGTTACTGTGCTGTCTCCTTCATCTGAGAATAGCAGAAGACGCTAAAGCAAAGACAAAAATAGTTGTTTTGCCATTGTTTTGAATGGGCATAGAATCGAGTTCAATACTAGTAATTGCCTGTATATACTGAAACATACAAATAAAATTGTATAAGGTAATGTCTGGAAGAAGAGTGAATATAATGCAAAATGGTTTTGGGAAACATAAAACAGCCAAGTGACATGTAATCCAAAACATATTCATGGCCTTCTGTAATGGCCAACTATTCTGTGTGTTTTAACATGCTGATGGATGCTATAGCATCTGTTACTTATTGGACTGTTTCCTGGGAGGATCATTCTCCAGGGCTCTATTCTGACTCTTACGCATGCTAGACATAGTTTTATGACCATCAAGTTGAAGTGGTATAAATGTGAATACTAAGTATTGTGCACCAAGTAGTAAAAATGGCTAGCAATTGAAGTGAATTCAATGCCACAGAGAACTGCCTGGAACTGAGATGTTGTTTTATGCTTTATCAGTCCTCATCATACCTCCGCATTCATACAGCTGAAACAAGCCACTAGAAAACCTTTTGAAAAAATAGCAACAACAATGACATAATGATCAATGTAGTCAGAAATTAATGGGAAAATGATTTTTTCCATAGACAAGCAGACATTCAAAGTTCAGTTTCCTTTCACTAAATTGTCTTAGTGGGTGATCAGATTCTGAAACATTTTGTAACACAGTTGTTAGCTACTTGTGGCCCTTCAGATGTTTCTGGAGTGCAACTACTACAATACTTAATTATTGGCTATGTTAACTGGGGCTGGCTAGAATTACAATCCAACAACAGCTGTAGGCTGTAGGTTTTCCATTCCAGAACCAATGGGTAATGTAGTTGTGTGCTCATAGAATACAGATAGCAACAGGAACAACTCTTCACAATAGTGCAATTTCTTTTTGAGTAGATCTTCTCAATCATACACATATACTGACAAGTGAGACAAGAGAAAGCCAAGCACAGCTTTAATTTAAGGGTATAGCAATATGAAGGAGGGAAATCTAATTTATCAACAGAAGTTAGCACATATCTTTCCAGAAAAAAACAACAACATGATACATAGGATAGAGGGACTATCAGAGGTATCATGGTTGTCTTCATATCAAATGCATATATAGGTTACTGATTTCAGATATATGTTTGTGGAGGAATGATCAAAAGCAAAATCTTAACTTCCAATTTAAAGTTCATGGATTTCTCAGGGCCCTGAGTAGTCCAGGAGTGTCTTCATATCTAAGTTGGTGGGGGAAGGGGGGCTTAGCGCAAATTGGCAGGGTGAGGCACCCCCATTCAGAACTCAAACTGCATATCCACATTAAATCTAGACTCTGGGAGCATCCCACTCAGAATCTTTAAGGTAAATGATGATCTTATTCAAAGAAGTTTGGGTACAGTGCCCAGGAAGCAGTGCTCTGTTGACTAAGTACTTTATCACACTAGGCTACTAAGATACAATTGCATTAGTATAGGAAATGCAAACAAACCAATTTAGGGACAGTCAATTTTGTACAGCTCTTCAAAAGTCCCAAGGTGCTGCTATAGCCCCAACATCTGCCTTCTTTGCACCAGTCTTTATAACCCCACCTTCCAGCCCTACACTCTTCCCAGCATGCCTTTCAGTCTATTTTTTTCAATTACACAGTCACAGCAATTGATTAAGTAAAAAAAGAGGGGGAAAAAGAAATTGGGAAGAAAAAAAGAAAGAAAAACAGCCTGCTTAGGAATAGTGTGGGGGAGGGGGAGAGGAGCATAACTCACACCATGCGATTGCATGTATTTTGGAACTGCAGTGGGAAGAACTTCTCACACATGAATCAATAGTGGAGAAGCAGTGCAATTGGGAGACATCGGTGGGTTTTTCCCATCAATGAAAAGGAGCATTCCAGGAACAGATGGAAGACAAAGCAGCTACAGGACAGTCACAGTGTCATGTGATTTGGTACGGCCACAAACAATACCATCCTCCTGTAATTCTGCTTTGGAAGCCTCGTGTGATAATGCCCTAAGGAAAAGATTATCATATTCATTACATTTATACCAAGCCTTTTCTCATAGTTCAGGATCTTAACAACCTCATGAAGGCTAGAGATGTCATCCACAGAAAAATACAGTTAAAGAAACAATTTTCAAAGTAACAGGAAATAAATGTTTAAAAACCACATATTTTATACCTGGTTCACCCTGCCCAGACATTCATCCATGGATTCCCTGCTGGTCAAAAGACCAAAGATTAAGAACTTCAGTCATGGCCCTGTTTGAAAATTCACATGGGAGCTTAGAGAATATGAGTGAAGCAGAACATACTAGCTCTACCTCTCATTTGATTTCCTTATTACCCTCTTAACCCTGAAAGGTAGCTTAGGCAACTGGAAGTCTTGTGTAGCCATGCAGAAACAGTCAGAATGTAGAATATACTGGTCAATCTCTGGGTAATCTGTAGTAATTCAAGGGTCATTATCTCTCAACTGTTTAACAGTAACAAAATGATGTTTTCCATGTAGGTTAGCTTCCTAAAGTGAGAAAAACTTGGGGTAACCAGGAGTGGAATTTGGCATGAGACAACTGTGAGCTCAATTCCAATGCAAAATCCAACCTCCTAGGCTCATAATGTGCTTAGAGATGTCCTATTCCTTAATGCTGTGTCTTTCTCTGGTTTAGGATCCTCTGACCTAAAGCCAGCTGTTAGGCCCAACCAAAGTAGGCCCATTAAATCAATGGAAATTAAGGTTTATCAAGTTTCCACTGATTCAGTAGATTTTCCTCTGTGGTCCCTCTTAAAATGGTGCCCAGAAGTGATGTTGTGTCACTTCTATAATAGTTACCATTTTGAGAGGGACTACAGAGCAGAAAAAGTGGTATTTGTGGGGTATCAAGTTATGGGGGATTTTGTGTGGTTTTTCAGGCAAAAGTGTCTGAAAATTGAGCCAAAAAAGTTTTTAAAAAATGAGAAGGGGCTTTGGGGGCTGAAAAATTGAGACCTGGGGGAGCACATGCCTGAACTAAAGCAACTGAAGAAAGAAAGCCAAGTCAAGCCATCAGCAACAAACCTCTAATAAATTAACAAGAGCATTGGGATATTACCAATTAAAAGCTCAGACAGAAAAAATAATCTTTTCCAGTTACCTATGAGGTAATAACATATGTGCCAAATGAGTGTCTCTGGGGAAGCCTTTGAATAACTTTAGTGCCACCATCAAAAAGGCCCTGTGCCCAATTTCTTACCCACCAAAACTCTAAAAGTACAAGGACTTGGAGATTGAAATACCAATCCCCTGGACGTAATGTATGGGTAGGTTCAGTCTGAAGTTGATAGATGTTGATAGACATTATCAGTGGCAGCAGGTGTCTCCAGTGTCAGGGTGACAGTGAACATGCTATGTGTTTTAATCTGAATTTTAAAGGTTTAAGAATTTTGGAAAGCTCACTTAAAAATTCTGGCTCAAACCTAGAGTGGATTGACTGTTCCACTGAGTTGGAAGCCATCAGGTACCACTGGATGGGGACTTGTATCTACAGGAGTAACTAACACCTGAAAACCTATTTTTACAGACAAATTAAGCTTACAGGAGGCATTTTAAAAAGCGTGATCATGGGCACAAAGCATTAAGCCTGGCCAAGATGCCAAAATTCACTTATTGTAATGGGATCCCAGGGCAAAGCCAGTTGAAATGAATTATGCTTTTAGTAGAACAGAAAACTTGGCAGATTATTTACAAGCATTTTTTGGCTGGTGGGAGGAGTACAGTCATGTCAGCTGTATGCTTTATATGCAGTTTTACTGTGTTCTGCATTTTTATTGTTATCTGCTCTGGACCAAATGAGATAGGGCAACCTGGAAAGCAAATTGGTCAATAAAATGAACAGGAAGGACCCCACCAGCAAGGCTGAAAAGGGAGTTTTACATCCAAGTGTTTGCGTCCAGTGACACTATTCGCATGCCAAGGAAAAGAAAAGAAAAAAAACATGCCTGCAGCTGAGGAATAATGTGTAAATATTTTAAATGTCCTAATAATTCCCTTGTCTCAGTTCATGCTTAAAACTTCCTTAGGCTTCTACTTGGGTTGGATATAGCCTACTTAGCATTTCTTCCCCTGAAGAAATGTAAATTAAAAGTGACACTGGATTATGTCAGCTAAATACTTGTTGGGTTTATTTTTGTTATGACCTTCTAGGATCAGGATTATGTTTTGTTAGAAGTTCTCGTGCTGGAAGGATATCAATTGTAAGTCTTGGATTGTTGAGGAAATCACTAGTTCAGCAACCTGACCTTCCTCCTTTGCTTTGCTTGATTAAAAGGCTCCAGGGTACAGTTGAAAGTACAGACCTGCACTTTGTAAAAGAGAAGGAGTGATGAGGTGAGAGAACTGTGCTTTCCAGTCTTGTGCTTTTGAGGTTAGAAAACAGGGATTCATTTTATAAAATAAAAGTTAAAAATCTTGAATTGCAGCAGAGCTTGCAAAAGTTACTGGGGGGGGGGATGCAGCTCCCACAATCCCAGTAGCAATGCTGGATGGGGATTCTGGAAGTTGTAATCCATCAAAATAACATTTCCAAACACTGGTTTACAGAGCAAAGAGCAGTATTAACAATTAACATTAGGCAGAATGAGGCAATTGCTTCAGGTAGTAGATACTGGAGGCAGCAGTGGCAGGTATCCAATCATACTTTTTGAGCCCTTGATCATTTTCCTGTCACGGAAGATGGAGTTGTATATGCCTAAATTCCACTGCTGCCTTCTGGTGTAGTTGAGAATATTATGTAGTTGACAATGCTGAAGTGTGATTCAGCTTCCAATCTAACTAGTTTGTATATATGGAATGAGGCAGGGGGTGTTTTATTTTATTTTTAAGCTGTTTTAATTTGTCTGAGCTGTTTAGTTCATTTTTATGTTGTCAAATTGCTTACCAGTTTCAATTTAATTTAAATTGTTTTATCATTTTGTTGCCCTGAGATTTCATGATAAAAGGGTGGGATAAACTTTACACACGCACAGCCAAAATATCTTGGGTTATCCTTGCTAAATAGTTAAACACCACATTAATTAAAGTTGTAGAACCTCAACATTCCACTGCTAATCCTATGCTGGGGAAAGTGTAAGCATTATTTCTGAAAAGAACTTCTCAATACTGAGTTGATTTGTGAAGTCATTACAAGCACAAAAAAATAGTTCCATAGTCATTCATATAGATGGTGACTGGGAATTCCCAAGAGGCTGGAAAACCTCAAAGCACGGACCTATTCAACTATAAATCTCTCAGACCCATTGGGAATGTCATTGAGAGTGTGACCACCATCAAGTTACTAAGAAATCGGAAAAATATAACCCAAAAGACAACCAAAAAAAGGTTCCAACTTGCATGAAGTTTGTGTAGACCAATTTACTCATAGGATAGCCTAAATACACCACAGCACCAGATCCTGTCTGATCTTGGATGCCTAGCAGGGTCAGGCCTGGTTAATACTTGGATGGGAGACTGCCAATGAATAATAGGTGTTGTATATTTCAAGGGAAGGAACAGGCAAAACCACCTCTGAATATTCCTAAAGAAAACCCTATGGAATTCATGGGGTTGCCATAAGTCAACAGGTACATACACACACTCACACAATTTATACATAGTGATGCACATTTGGAAAGAATCAGTCTAACTTTAAAAGGAATATAAGAAATTTCAGTATAGCAAGAAATACTGTGATCACATGCCCAGTATGCTTGCTCAACCTGATCCAGGGAATAACTACTGATGGACAACTTCAGGGTCCCTGCTTTCCCTCTTACATTTCTGTTTCTTTAAAGAAGACTTGGAATGGACATCCCTTTGAATCAAAGACACTTTCTGATAGAGGACAAAAAGCAGGGAAAATGCCCACCCCACTATCATGGTAGGTATTTCCTGGTTACCCAAGTGGAAACACATATTGTAATTCTTAGTCAAGTGGAAACACATGGTAGTTCTCCACCCCTATAAAGTTATTTAGATAAAAACTGTTTTTCCTGAGCTACTTAAGACAAGAAAAAAAGGCTGCTGCTGAGCAGTATTCAGAACCAGCCATCCAAAGACTCTCCCTTCATTGATCTCTGTACTTATGTTCCAAGGGGAAAATTAGAAAATAGATCCTCCCTACAGATGTTCCAATGGGGAAAATAAGAAAAATAGGTCCTCCTTACAGAAATTCAATGTAAAGAACACACACTTAGCTTGAATTAGAGGGAAGGAAAAGTGCTGTGCATCAACAATGGTCATAGGTGCACTGAGATGTGGCTGCTGCATCCTGAGCAAAACATGTCCCTGAAAACCTGAAGGGAAGTGTGGTATAATGCTTAGAGTGCTAGACTGGGCAAATCACTGTTTCTTTGCCTGATAATCCGCACAGGGGTGTTCTGAGATAAAGTGGCAAGCAGAAAAACAATATATGTTTCTTTAGTTCATTTATTCAGATAGGCAAGCCTGCATCTTGCCAAATTATGCCCAATGCATTTCACAAACAAATAGAGAGAAAAAATCTTGAGCTGTCTAATGAATATGTCTGTTTAATTTGTTTTTAAATCAGGAAAAGGGTGAGTGCTGGTGAAAACAAGTTTTAATTTTTGCATCAAGAAACAAACAGCCTGATCTGCAGGCCTGAGAAGTCAGGGAAAATATTTAAAAGCTGAGCAGAGCGTACTTGTTGCTAAAGCCTACCAGTCAGCAGAAACCCAAATATTCCAGTAAGTGCATCTGCTTTTCTGATTCACTGACAGGAGAAGCTCAAAAATATTCAGAAGAGTTTCTTATCACAATTCATCACCATGGAAGAGGTGACAGGGTTTGGCAACTTCTTGTTCACTCACCGATCATGTTTCTTATGTCAGTTTGTGATTACGTGATTAACTTCCTATGGTTTTACAGATAAACATGGAGCAGCCGGAGTAATAGGAATTCCACTTGGCTTAGTACTGTGTTTGTGCTCCATTTGCTGAGCTCCAGTCATAAAGCAGTAGCAAAAGATGAGGATAAACATAAAGAGAAAAGTAGCCTTGGTGCATGAAAGACAAATGAACAAATATGATATGTGTTCCACAGCAATGAAGAGGTTGGAACACACATCTGTCAAACGAAAGACAAGTAAATAAAGAAAAGGCTCTAGGAACAGGAACATATTGCTCCTTGGGAAGAGAATATCTTGCTTTTGTGCTATCATTTTTTAACTTTTTATTTTGAATAACTACTTAAATATGTATGCAGACCAGCAGAGGAAGGGTTTGCTGGAAGAGGTGAAACAAAGCAGAATTTTTTAAAAATGTAAAATTTCACTTACATAGTGTTGGGGCAGAATTATAATTCTGTCCACACATTCAAGAACTAGGTTTTGTTGTTGTTTGCCTTCAAATAATTTCTGATTTATGGTGACACCATCATGGGGTTTCCTTGCTAAGTTTCTTCAGAGGAGGTTTGCTATTGCCATCCTCTAAGGCTGAGAGAGTATTACTTGCTCAAGGTCACTCCAGCAGGTGTACATGGCTGAACTGGAAATTTAACCCTGGTTTCCAGAGTCATAATCCAATGCTCAAACAACTACACCATGCTGGCTTCCAGAACTAAGTTTGTCCTGACCATAAAATCCTTATGTTAATTGGGTATTGCACCAAACAGATGAGCACAGAATGAGTGTATACAGAGGCTCTGTTCAATAGGTCCATTCATAAAAGACCCATGGGATGAAGGAGGAGGATTCATTCCTCTACTTCCATTTGGACCAAGGGCCACCAACAGAAACACAGTAAAAAGATACAAGGAAAGTGGTGGCGTTCCTACTATCTTTAGGTGTAGTGGAACACATAAAAGGGGATCCCACATATGCCTCATGTTATTTTTTCCTCTTTCCTTTTTATAGAGGTGTTTCAGATGGTTTTTAATTTCATTGACTGTTTAATCACTTTAATTTTTTTCATTTTGCACATTTTATCCGTACATGTTTTACCAGTACACTTTTAACTTTTGTAAACACCATCATTGTCATCATCATCATTGTCGTCGTCGTTTTGGACTTATCAGTGATTTGGATTCTATCCAAGAGTCCAGGGATCAATGAGTTATTTTCAGGTAATCTGACACATTCCAAACAGGGGTCTAACTATGGGGAAAGGATGGGAAAATGAGGGTATTGCCCCAATAAAAATTAGGTTCCTGCAAAAAGTATTTACTTCAGTTTCTGTTATTGCCAAAGCTTGAAACAAGTACAATTGAGGAATGTCAATTTGAAATGTCTCATTCCCTGAAATGCTAGAAATTTGGTCACCAAGGGAAATTTCCATGGGAAGGGTAGATTTTTTTTCTGGGGGGGGGGGGCAACCCTTCCTTTTGTCCATCCATAGCTACCCTCCTAGAATATAACTTTTTGTAATTATAATTATAGTTGCAATGTTATTATTGGGGGAAAAAAACCCATCCCATACACCTTTTGTAATTGTTGCTGCTGTTGCATAAAGATGAAAAGTCTGGAGGTGTTTTCAGCATGGTGTCATTCGGGGTGCTCCAAATGATTTCATATTAATTATATTAAAATAATTATATTCAAAGGGGCTCTACAATATTGTGCAGTGGTAGAATAAACAGGTGTTTCCTTCTCATAGCTCAACCTCTTCCCTCTCAGACTTGTTACTTACTTGATACCTATCTCATTATAGCTGGAGCTTGGGTTTCAGTTCTGTTCAGATTACCCTCTCTTCCAAAGTAAATCTGTGCTCCAAAGGCACAGTAAATGGGAAGGTTGCTGTATTTTCTTTTGCTTGTTAGAACTGAACTTTAATATATGTGTGTGTGTGTGTGTGTGTGTGTGTGCATCCATCCATCCATCCAGCCAGCCAGCCAGCCAGCCAGCCAGCGAGTTTTAAATCTGGTAGTTACTCTTCATCCAATGAACTCCACACAGTGCACACTCTGCTTACCCTCTGCTTATCCTCACAACAACCCCATGAGCTAGGTCAAGCAACTGAGAATCTTCCCCATAGCCACCTAGAGATGTTCATAACTCTGTGGGATCAGAACATTTCTTTTCCAAGTCACAGTCCAGCATTCTAACCACTATACCACATTGGTTTACAGGGTACAAGCTCATGGGGAAAGGATGGCATGCTCTTGTATCTTTAGCAGAAATTAGAAGGAGAATTCAGCTTTCTGCAACAGACAGATAAACACTATCATCTGCTAACTGCTGGTGCTGTTACATTTCAGATAAGATCTCACACTAGCAACCTGCATAAATGCCTATTTTTAAGGAATAAAGTGGGAAAAACACCATCCACCTATTGCCAAAGTCACAAAAAATACTCCCCCCCCCCCCGCACTCTTCTTTTTCTAGTATGGAAGTACCATAAACAGAGGAGATACACCTGGCTTTTATTTTGGCTTCAGCTGTACTCCTAGAAGAACCCTACACATTTAGGTTCAGTTCAGTTATTGAAAGTCAGTTCCATTATTGAAAACATCATTGGAAGTTTTCTCTCTAAATAATGAATAGAGTATGCAGAATGCTTTTCTAATGGGAATTTTTACCATTTGGGGAATCACTTTTAAAAGGGATATTTTATGGTATTATTTCAACACGGAATTAGGCATTAACCTAAACTCTATCCAGACATCAGCGCACTACCCCTTTTTGTATGCTTATAACATTTAATGATTAAATTTGAGTAGACAATGCTCCCTTCTGGTCATGTAGAGGATTTTAAAAACATATCCCCCATGAATAATACAACAATGAATCTCCCAGCCTTGATATGAAACCATCATGCAGTTCTTGTAATAGTAGGAATAATGATAATGATAATAATAATAATAGCACTAGCAGTCATCTGTAAATTGCTGGTGGGAACTTTAGATTCAATCTGATGAAAAATTAGAACATAATATGCTAGACATAATTTTGGTTGAGAAAAAGAAACTTGGAGAACACATGTGTTAGTCCTGGGAGACAGCAGAATTGAAGACAAAGAGTGAGAAAAGATTATGAAATCTTGAGATCTGCAAATTGAGATTTTGGGAAAATGAAATAACTGTGGTTCCAGTAGTGATAGATACTCTGGGAGTAAGTCCAAATGGATGGATAAAACATCTGAATGAAATACAGTAATCACAGATAGGATCACAATAGTATTGTTACAAAAGTGAGAGAGCTTAGATCATGTCACATTGTCCAATGACATCTCACTGATTATTAGATTCTTATATAGAATCTGAATCATTGATGGTCCACAACTCCAGTTGGTAAACATCTGGCAACCTGTGAAATTAATCATCATCATCTTCTTCCTCTTTGATGTTAGAGACTGATATTTGGAAATGTTTAATTTATTGGTTGTATAATAAAGTGAAAGGTAAGGGGTGGTTGGCAGAAGAGAGAGAATCAGAATGAATGCTGATTGCTGGAATGTTTAGGATTTGCATAAGGCTTGTGAATAAAAGTTGGGAATGCAGTTTAAGTTAGGAGTTAGCCTAGGGTTTGGACAGAGTGCAGGTACAAAAGGGTTTGAGTAAGATTAGGGTTGGATTGAGAGAAAGGAGTTTGACTTGAGTTATTGGTAAGGGTTTGAGTTAGCTTAAGATGAGAGAGGGAGTGTGGTACAGTAATTGTAATAAATAAATAAACTGCTTGTTATGTAAATAAAGGTACTAATAAATAAATAAAGATTTGTTTTTATTTGTATACACTTTTGGCCTCTGGAAACATAATTTGTCTTAGCTCCTGGATTCAAACAAGGTGTTTGTGGTGGCAGCATTGAATATTGTGGAGAAAAAGCGGGATATAAGTCCTTGGAATAAATCAAAATAAATATAGAGGGATGGTATCAATTGAGGATAGAAGTTGCATAAGTCCTCATAGGCGCCTGTAATATATTTTGATGTTCTCCAGAACTGGTGCCAAAGAAGTGGGGGTCAGGGAAAGCCCCCATTCTTGGTAACTGCAGTGAGCATCATGGAAGTCTACACAGTTAACATTTATATTTGGCCACAGTGACAATTGCCTCAGAGGAATTTTCACAGTTGGTGGCCTTGGTAGGATTGCTCGTGTATAAACCACACACTTGGTGGGATAAGGGTTGGAAAAATCCAATTTGGTGACCACAGCAATGGGATAAAGGCTGAAACTCATTTACAAAGGGTGGATAACCTACAATAACCATCACCACCCATTCAACTGCTGCAATAATTTATTGCTAATGTAATGTTAAGACAAACTTCCTCATAAAGGTTTGTGAGTTAGTAAATTTGAGCACTTGGCTGTAATTCCCTGTGCAGGCAGATTTGCCAGTTCAGGGAGGGCAATTGCAGAGGCCATGGCAAAATCAACAGTGATCCCAGGCCATCTGGCATTTAGTTTCCCCTGCTGATCTTGGAGGCCTCAGATGGCCTTTTCCAGATTTCCCCCCTTCTGCCCTTTTAGCCTAATACCAGGGAGGAAACAGTGGGAATAGGGAATGCTGGGACTTGCCCCCCCCCCAAAGAAATCTTGGGACTGCATGCACTTCTGTTTATCCTCCTCTACATTTTGAGTTTTAAACCAAAATTCCATTAAAATATATTTTATAATACATAATGTTTAAGGAAACCCATAATCGGTTAGCATTTGCCATTACTAGATACACTGTGTGTATCCACACATACTGTGGTGTGTGTGTGTGTGTGTGTGTGTGTGTGTGTGTGTGTGTGTGAGAGAGAGAGAGAGAGAGAGAGAGAGAGAGAGAAATGAGGGCATTGCTTCCCCAAATAAGAATTCTTTTCACCCAATTAAATTTCCCTTCGGTCTCCAGTTTTCTAGCATTGCAGTAACTTAAAACTTCAGTTGGACATTTAGAACTAAGCCTCCAAATATTATTATTATCAAGACAATACAAAAAAAAATTAGAAACATAGCTAACTCAATGAAGTAAAATTAGGAAGCAATAGTGATGTGAGAATATGAATGATGGAATGAATGTTGCAAGTGTATGAATGGCTGAAGGAAGATTTATTCATTAATGTAGTCAAGGAAAACAAATGGTATAGAGTATAGTACGACTGGGCAAGTTAATTTCCTACCTTTTGTAAAAAAGCTTTTGTGAATGTTGTCTTTTTTATGTTGAGATATGTTCAATAAAAAATAATAACTAAAAAAGAAAAGAAAAGAAATAAGCCTCCAAAGAAAAGAAAAGGGACAGAATAAATGATCAAGGGAATGAAAATATGGTAAATACAATCCTGGATGTGAACTATTTTTAATATTTAACTCTGTGGAATGCTAGAAGTTGGGTTAGAGTGGTCTGCCTGATCCCAAACCTGACTATCTGTCCATTTTCAACATCATCGATCTGGAGTTCATTGAATGCTCTCTGCTTACTCTCAAATCCACCTTGGATCTAGTCTGACTAAGGTTGCCAGTGAAATAAGGGGCTCCTCTCCCTTTAATGGTTTAGTAGAAGAGGCAATTTCAGTACATGTTACCTACATGAAAATTCCTCTTGATACTCCCTTTCCTATGTAGCCATTAAAGAGACAAGAGCCCTTTCCTTTATTTCATCTGGCAACCTCACAGGTGTTCTGAACCTATTAGTCTTGTTGGGATTTTGTAGCATCCATCCTTCCATATGCCATTTCCCCACTTATGCAGGGCAATGAAGGCATCACTAGTTATGGGTAGTGCAAATAAAGTGCTAAGATAGGCCTGTACATTTTGGGTCCCCCCACCACCACCATTGACCCTGCTTTGCTGTATGTCTGGGCTTGCAACAACATAGGTATAAACTTGACAAGGTGTAGGACTATCTCTGGCATAACAGATCACTTACAAGTTGAGTAAGGCATCAAGAAGAAATAATACTCTCATCCCAACAGAAATTGAATATTTGTCTGGAAACAGTGGAACTAGACTTTGAATAAATCCATTTAAATCAGTGGGATTTAAAGGTAAAGATTTCCCCTTTGACAAGGTTGTCAAGTCATGTCCGGCTGTAGGGGCAGTGCTCATCTCCATTACTTAGCTGAGGGAACCAGCCTTGTCAAAGATAACTCCATGGTTTGTGGTCAGTATGACTGCATGGAAGGCTGTTACCTTCCCACTGAAGTGGTACCTGTTTATCAACTTGCACTTTTACATTCTTTCAAACTTCTAGATTGGTACAAGCTGGACTAGTAATGGGAGCTCACTCCATCATGTGGCACTGCTGACCTGCTGACCTAGTAGTCATCCAAATCAGTGTCTTAACCTCTAAGTCACCACATCCTGTAAATCCTAATATTGGGTTTATTCCCATTATTTTCGGTGGATCTACTTTATTACTAAATCAGGATTCTATCTATCTATCTTGATCCATGGATTTATTTAAAGCAGAGGTGGGTATCATGTGACCATTCAGATGTTGTTGGAACAATTCTCACCACTGGCTATGCTGACCAAAGTGTGGGGCTTGAAAGTTCTACAGCAGCTCCATGGCTGCATGATTCTCATCCTAATTTAAATCCTTTTCTCATAGCCTAAAGTTAGTCCAATTGACAAAACTTCTTTAGAAGACTCCCTATGTACTAAGCAAGATTGTATCTGATACTAAACAATATGGAGGGTGCTTATTTCCCCAGATGCAGAGAATAACGGGAGTCTGGATCCAATCACAGGTTTGATGTGAATGGTGTGTGGTGTGTGCTTTCCCCTTGATACCTAAGCAGCTCCTAAATCCTGCTGTTCTTCCAATTAGCAGATGACAAGAAACAGACATCCTCCTGCCTAGATATGTCTGGTGGCAGATGGACTGAGCCACTAAATATCTCTAGCAGCTAAACTTTCATCTGTTTTGCTTGAAATGAAATAGACTGCATCATCTGTTTTGCACCATGTTGTATTTTTTTTTAAATCACTAATATATGAGACAAATGAGAGTGGTCATGATTTGAATATGAAGATAAAAAGCATGCGTATAATTAAAAGGAGAGGAAAGAAGAAGATCAATCTAGAAATCTCAAGAAACATAAATGGCTGTTCATAGCCATTCTGAAAATCATTCATGACTATTTTATTATGGTTATGGAAGTTATCTAATTTGCCTAGATATTATCTATATTGCTGGGGATAGTGGTAATGTCTTCCTCCAAAAGAGAGCAGGGGAAGTTACTTTTCCCCTTAATCACTACAGTATTTTAAAAAGTAACATTAACAGTACTCACAGCTAGATTTTTTTTAAAAAAATAATAATTTATGTTAGCACTTTTCTCTTACTATTTGGTAGGAAATCTCAGGATTGACAAGAAAACAGCATAAAATTTGTAAATTCCTGCTCAAAATTCCCTTTAAAAGTAACTGAAAGACATTGTTCATTGTTCCATAGAAAGGTAGCATTGTCTCAAACAAGATGTTACTTTTTTTTTTTAGCAGAAGACATTGAAAATGTTTTATAAATATTTTCACCTGATGTATAAATGTTGCAAATACAGAGAAAGAGAGAGAAACCAGCTGAGATCCTATATCATGCTTGCGTCATGTGAATTTACACACACGTAATTACACAATGGTAGCACAACACCAGCATGGTGGAGTGTGGTGGTCAAGCCAATGTGGTGTATTTATTTCGTTATTTAGATTATTTGTACTACACTCTTCAACCACAAAAGTTCTTTTTTTCCCCTCTTTTTTCTTCTTCTTCTTATTATTATATTTATTGTATTCAACAAAACTATTTACTGTACATTCGCTTTCACCACTTACATATTCTCAATTCCCTTCCCCTCTCCCTTCCCCTGTCCCTCCCCCCCACCTCTTCTCCCCCCTTCCCTCCACTCTCCCTTCCTAACCCATTTCCTATCTCTTTATCTTTTCTTCTTAACACTCCTCTATTCACATTACACTATTCCAATACTGTTCTATTATATTCCACACATCATCGTCTTCCTCTTCCTCTTCTTCTTCATTTCTTTTTATACTTCGAGAAAGTCTGTCCGCCTCTTTCATTTCCATCACCTTATTAAACCAGTCCTCTATAGTTGGTATTTGTTCTATTTTCCATCTTTGTGCATATAGTAGTCTTGCCGTCGAGATCATATACAAAAATTATCTCCAATGTTTTCTCTCTATTTCTTCTCTATTTTACAGGTCATTTAGCAAATATAGCTCCGGGATTTATGAAATCTTCCTCCTGTTATATCTTTATCACACCAGTGCACTCCATTCCAATTATTTAGCTTTTGTGCAATCCCACCACACTGTGGGTAAAGGTTCCCTCTGCTTTTTTGCATTTCCAACCTGTCTTTTGTGTTTTTATACATTTTAGATATCTTAACTGGAGTAATATACACAAGTAAAACATTTTATAAGTATTTTCTTTTTAAATTTGGGCTACGGTAACTTATTTGTTTTTCACCCACGTTCTCTCCCATTCGTCCAGATCTATATATTGTTGCAACATTTGACTCCATTTTATCAAACAAGATGTTCTTCTGAAATAAAAACTGATTAGGCCCTCATTAACAAAAAGCAAATCAGTGGGAAGGTATCACCATCCCAGCCCAGGAAAGAAAGAGAGGGTCCAGTTTGTTATTACTCTCACTTGTGCTGCCTCTCTCTTTGTCTATGGCTGCTTGGCTGCCTTCTTGATGGATACCAGTATTGCATCAGCTGCTGCTTAGGTACTAGCATAGCCACCAAGGGATCTGTTGATTGCTTATATCCATTGCTTGCTGCTGCCCCACTGGCCACATCCAGAAGGGAGGGAAAAGTCTCTTTTCCCATTCTTTTTGTTATCCTTGGAGGAGGTCATGCTTGGAACCTAATGGGCTGGATGAAGAAAAACAAATTGAAACTGAATTCAGACAAGACAGGGTGCATGCTTATTGTTAAGGATTTAATCTGGGGTTGGCGGTGTGTCAACCCAGTTCTGTATGGGTCACTCTCCTCTAAAGGAGTGCTCCTGAATCCATCTCTCCAAATGGCAGCTCAGATGATATGACGATTAGGAGTGCTTTTTATGTAATGCAATTTACATTACTTAAACATTAGCATAATTTTATTTTGGTGAGAATGTTCCTCATTCCCTGGCTTGATTTCTGTTGAATCTGTGTCCTGGAAAACAATGCTGTGTTTGCTGGTGAGTAGCCATTTTAGGTAGTTCTGGGGAAACTACCTAAAATGTAAAGATTTATTTTATTCAGAAAACAGTGGATTAGCTTAAACTAACGTGGGAAGCAGAAATGGATTGTCCTTGGTAATGCTAGGAGTTGTTAGGGAAGACTTTGGATGAAGAAAACTTCATGTACAGAATAAAACAAAACCAGTTTTTACAGGAATAAACCTGGGATTATGTGCTTTTTAAATAAAATGGCTGAATTGTTTTTTAAATTTGTAAAAATAAGATTTTAGATAGAAGCTAACTTGTCCAAGATGGAGCTTCTTATCTTTCCACATAAGTCCTCCTTTCAATACTCTTTTCTGTTTCTGTGACAACACCTCTATTCGACCGGTCCAGGAAGCTCGCAGTCTTGGACCTTATCGCACACACAATTTTAAACGTTCTGGGGACGGAAGGAGGACGCTCGTGTGCGCGCGCGTGCTGCAAAAACAGAGTTTATTGCACATGAAACGTCCTCCAAGAGGCCCTGTTCCGTCCCCTGGTGCGCACCCGTTCGCGCCGTCCTGACGGGCGTGATTTTTTGCTGACGGAACCGTCAGGCAAAAATCACGGCCATCAGGACTGGACACGAACGGGTGCGCGCCGGGAGACGAAACAGGGCCTCTTGGAGGACGTATTCATGTGCAATAAACTCTGTTTTCTGCAGCACGCGCGCGCACACGAGCGTCCTCCTTCCGTCCCCAGAACGTTTAAAATTGTGTGTGCGTTAAGGTCTTTGGTTTCACTTTTGATTCCTCTCTGTCTTTTAAATAATAAAATAAATAAATAAATAAATAAATTGTTTATTTGTTAACCGCTTTTCCTACGATCAAAACGGTGTACAATATCGTTAAAAACAGACAATAAGAACAATTAAAAATTCACATCTAAAAATACATATTAAAAAAGTAAATTCAATAAAGATTAAAAACATATAATAAACTATTAAAACCATGAATTACTGTATATCAAAGACAATAGGGGGAGATGGTCTCCGACGGAATTGGGAGGGTAGGCTTGTAGGAAGAGATGAGTCTTTAGAGCCTTCTTAAAGGCTTCCACCGTTCCACTGAGGCGAATCTCTTCCGGTAGGGCATTCCATAGAGAAGGCGCCACTGCTGTGAATGCCCTTTGTTGTGTGATCACCAGTCTCACCTTAGGGTAACTGAGTAAGGATTTTCCTGTAGATCTGAGTGTGCGGGGATGATTATGTAGGGAGAGGCGTTCCCTCATGTTAAGGAAAATGCAACATGGGATATACAGTGATAGAAATAAAACATGTATGTGAGAGTCACTATGACTAAGCAAAAGCAATTAAGAAGCCACACAGGTGTAAAAGCTAATGTAATTAGCAAGTCCTAAATGCCAAGGACAGAAATGCAGAGTGTATAATTGAAAGCACCTGAGAATCGTTAAGTGGACAAGGTGAGATGATGAAATCATTAATTATGGGCTGAACTAAGAAAACCAATCAAAATGGATGTACACGCCCACTGGGTGGAAACTGGCTAAGTGGGTGGTGTTTTACTATGACTATAATAATTGCTTTGATTCCCAATGTATTTTGTGGGTAGTTGTGGAGTAGAGTGGATAGTTGTGGAGTATAGTATATAGTAGAATAAAGTAGATCTTTTATATAAGACTACTGAGTTGTCTGGTGTCTTGACTGAAGATACAAGAGCCAGCAGGATCCTGGAGAAGTGTGAAGACTTCTGTGGAGCACGAGTGAGAAGGCTTGGAGAGTTTGTCAGGGTCTTCAGCCTATTCTCTGAAACTCTGCTGCTTTAGAGCAAAGCTTTAACCACTGGCCAAAACTGATCAGCGCCAGTGCATAACAAGGTGGTGAGTTAGAGCCAGAGGTGAAGAGCTACAACTCCCATCATCCCTTACAACCCGGGCCCAAGCCATTTAGGGCTTTAAAGGTAATAACCAACACTTTGTACTGGGACCGGAAACGAATTGGCAGCCAATGTAGAGATTTTAAGATAGGTGTTATATGTTCGGACCTCGATGTCCCCGTAATTAACCTGGCTGCTGCGTTTTGAATCAGTTGAAGTTTCCGAACCTGATACAAAGGTAGCCCCATGTAGAGCACATTGCAGAAATCCAAGCGAGAGGTTACCAGTGCATGTACTACTTTTTCTAGGTCCCCCTGGTCCAGACAGGGACGTAGTTGGCGTATCAGCCGGAGCTGATACCAAGCACTCCTGGCCATCGCATCTACTTGAGATGATAACTGTAGAGATGGATCCAGGAGTACTCCCAAACTACGCACTTTGTCCTTCAAGGGGAGTTTAATTCCATCAAGGACTGGATGGGAAATTTCCCTGCCTGGGCTAGGGGAACCTATCATGAGTACCTCTGTTTTCTCTGGATTCAATCTGAGTTTGTTTTTCCTCATCCAGCCCATTACTGCCCCCAGGCAGGCATCCAGAGGAAAGATGCCATCCTTAGTCACTGTATCAGTCGGAGACATGGAGAGATAGATCTGGGTGTCATCAGCGTACTGATAACACCGGGCTCCATGGCTCCGGATGATCTCTCCCAGCGACTTCATGTAAATGTTAAATAGCACGGGGGACAGCATGGCGCCCTGAGGAACGCCCGATGTAAGCTCTCTTTTCCGAGAGCAGCTGTCCCCCAGCCTCACCATCTGGAACCTTCCTGAGAGATAGGACCGGAACCACTCAAGTCTCAACTCCGTAACCCGCTCTGAAGCCAGTTTGAAATGGGTCAAGATAATTGGTTTCATCCAAGACTGCCTGGAGCTGAAAAGCAACTGCTTTCCCCCCAGATCCAGGCCACAGCCAAAGCCTGTAGATTCTTTCTTTATAACATTGCCAAAATCCCATTTCTCTCAGCCTCTACTGCTAAGACTCTGGTCCATGTTCTGGTGGTCTCCCGACTAGATTACTGTAACCTTCTAGCTGAGCTTCCTCTTTCTCATCTTCGCCCTTTAATTTCCATCCAGCATTCAGCAGCACACATCATTACATACACTTGCTGCTTTGACCATGTTTCTCCTTTATTATCATCCCTTCACTGGCTCCCCTTTCCCTTCCATATCCAGTATAGTATAAGCTTCTGTTGTTAACTTTTAAAGCCCTGCATGGGCTGACCCCTCTTTATTTATCTGCACTTCTTTCTCCTTACATTCCCACTCGTACCCTCCGTTCTAGTAGTCTAGGTCTACTGTCCCAGCCTAGGATCTCCACTGCCCCGTCCCGGATTCATCCTTTTTCACTTGCTGCCCCTCACTCCTGGAGCCTTCTTCCCCCATGAACTCGGGTCATCACTTCTTTGACTACTTTTAAATCTGAGTTGAAGACCACTCTGTTCAGGGAAGTGTTCCTAGGCACTGTGTGAATATTTGATATTTGATTTGATAGTGTATGTTGATGTTTTAATTGTTGAATGTTTTTTAATAATTCTACTTTATATTACTACCTACTGTTTATATGTATTTTGTAGATTTTACACCACTGGCAGGTTTTATATATTTTTATTGATTGATTATCTGTATGTATAGCGCTGTGTACATTTACAGTGCTATAGAAATAAACTATAATAATAATAATAATAATAATAATAATAATAATAATAATAATAAAAGGTAATTTTTGTTTTAAATCAATGTAAGCTACTTTGGCTCCCATACCAAGAGAAATGCATCAAAAAAACACCCTACAAATAACCACATCAATTACAATTCTTTAATTCCAAATTCTGGCTTTATAACACTAGGAACTGGTGAACCAAATCCAATTGTTACTTCCTCCCATCTAGAATAGAACAAATGAATCAAGTGATGAATCAGTTGACATTTATGTAAATCCTACAGCTTCACTGGGTCCATTCAAGTTGGAACTAGTATTTGGACTTAAGCCTAACTCTTCTAGACTGCACTGCATATTTGGGTGATGGTGATAGTAATAGCCTTCTAGGGTCTCTTCCAACTTTGAGATGATTCATCACTCTGAAATTTCTGTGAATGGGTTTTCTATAGTTAATAGTATATTTTGTGTGAAGCATACCTCAGAGCTTTAAACTTGCTTAAATTCCTGGCAAAATGCCCAGAATATTTCCTTGTTAAAAAGATTAGCATTAATAAAGGCTAAGACAACAAAATACATAAAACTCCCACTAAGAAGTGGGAACATCATACTTCCTCCATCTTCTTTCTATCTTTTCCTTCTTAGGGAAGTCATCAAACCATGTATCTGGGAAGAACTGACAGTCTGGGGGGGGGGGGGGAATTGTAGATAATTTCAACATGGAAAGAGAGGGCTGAGTTAAGAGTTTTCAGATCTATCATTGTGTAGAGTAAGGCAATTGACAGTGCTGGCAGATCATGGTGTGAAGAGAACTGATAGGAAAAAACTTTATTTCATCTCTCATGTGATTAGAACTTAAGCTGAACTGTCTGCTTGCTTAAATTAGGTCTACTTTACACATCCACCCTTAACCAGGAGGTTTTCGGTGCCTTTTACTACAAATTCCACAATTTAGTCTCTGACTGGGGATTGTGCAGTTTCCAAACCAGCCATCTGGAAGCTGCAAAAGATAAAGAAACTAACCTAACATAAGGTTATCTAACAAATTATATTTCATTTTATAGTTGTCTTTCTCTTCTTTTTTCCCTTCCCTGCTCATCACGCCTGTAAATATGCATGCTATTCTCTCACCAATCAAACTGTTTAGATTTTTTTGTTTGGATTAGAGATGAATAAGGAATTAAAATTATTATTTTTAGTTGCCATAAATAGAATATAGAGTCATTGTGATTAATGAGACTTGGGATCCAGTGTAGTGGTTTGAGCATTGGTCTATGACTCTGGAGACAAGGGTTTGAATCCCGGCTTGGCCATGTAAACCCACTGAGTGACCTTGACCAAGTCACACTTTCTCAGTCTCAGAGGATGGCAATGGGAAACCACCTCTGAAGAAACGTGCCAAGAAAACCCCATGATAAGGTCACCATAAGTCAGAAAAAACTTGAAGGCACACAACAACAGGTCAATAGCAATACCATTTACCTTTCTATACCGCTTCATAGTGAACTCAGCACTCTCTAAGTCAGTGCTTCCCAAAGTGGGTGGTACGCTTCTTTGGCTTGGAGCAGCACCAATTTGAGACAAACTGGCTGGAGTAAGGGGTTAGTGGACATGGCAGGGTGGGAGAAACAGGGGCAAAAAGTAGGTTTCCAATTTGGGAGCCTGCTTAAGCTTAGTGAGCTTTGCTGGGACTTGGCTGGCAGGTTGGAGCTACTCTGCTGCTCTTGTTTTCTTTTCTTTCATCAGACACCCTGAGAGAAGGGGTAACAGAAGAAATAATTTTATACATTGTGGAGATGTGGACATTTGATGCTGTGTGGGGAAAATATGTTTCTGGGGAAGAAAAGTGAGGAGTATCTGAGGTAGATTCTTTCCAAGAGTCCTTCACCTTGGAGCAGCTCCTGTAGTTAAAATCTCTCCCTTTCTCTCTCCATGCAAGTTTCTAGCCCAGAGCATAATGAGGTGGGAGCTAGCTTGTTTTCTGTTGCTCCAGAAACTAGGACCCGGAGCAATGGATGCAAGCTCCAGGAAAAGAGATTCCACCTCAACATTAGGAGGAACTTCCTGACAGTAAGGACTGTTTGATAGTGGAACAAACTCCCTTGGAGTGTAGTGGAATCTCCTTCCTCAGAGGTCTTTAAACAGAGGCTGGATGGCCATTTGTTGGAGATGCTTTGATTTGGATTTCTTGCATGGCAGGGGGTTGGACTGGATGGTCCTTATGGTCTCTTCCTTCCAACTCTATTATTCTATGATTCTATGACTGAACTCACAACATTGTGATTGCAGTACCAACATTTAACTGCTGTGCTACCAGGGCTACAAGTCAACACAAATGTTATGTTTCATTGTTCCGTATCAGTATTATAGTTGCTATTAGGAACTGGATTTTTAGCCTGGTGTTTTCAGTCGTTAGGGAATATCATTGCCAGGTCATAACTGTTCCCAGGGCCAGGGCCAGGGCCAAACCTGAGACACATCAATTTTTATCTTTTTAAGTGTGTGTTTAAACTATTTTAATTTTGTGAATAGTCTACTTACTTTTCAATTCTCACTTTTTGCATGTTTTAGCTGTATTTTTCTTGTTTTAAATGGCAGGTTGTGTTGAGTTCCAATTTTGGGGGAAAACAGGATACTGAAGAAGAAGAAGAAGTAGTGGTGGTGGTGGTGGCGGCGGCAGCAGCAGCTGCTGAACACTTGCTAATAAAATAAAAATAAAAATAGAGATGGACCAGTTATCATACACCAATATAAAACATTGTAAAATAATTGCAACGGACAAGCAAGTTAAAAAATACAGCACCCTCCCCATAAGAATGAGCAGCAACAAATTAATCATGAAATGCCTGTTTGAATAGAAAAGTCTCTGCCTTCCAGGGAAAGGAGAGCAGGAAGGGGTCAGGCCAGTCCCCATGGGAGGAACAGCTACCAGAAGGGTCTCTCCCATGTCCTCACCTGAGAGGCCTGTGATGGTGGACTGAAAGAAAGCTTTCCTCCAATGATCTTAAGACTCTTACAGATTCATATTTAGTGGTCAATGGTATGAACTGGAAAATTATTTAGGTAAAACCTCTAAACCCATTACAGACTGAGTATCCCCTTATCCAGAATTCTGAAATCAGAAGTAATCAAAAATCCAAAATTGTCTACATGAGTGGCTGAGATAGTGACACCTTTGCTTTCTGATGGTCCAATGTACACAAATTTGTTTCATACACAAAATTATTAAAAATATTATGTATAAAATTACTTTCAGGCTATGTATCTAAGGTGTATAATCAATTTCATGTGAAGATGATGAGAGCTGTAGTTCAGCAACATCTGGACAGTCATATATTTTCTATTCCTACTGTAGGGAACCATCATCTCAGCCCCTTCCTTCTTTGTTTAAACTACAAAAATAATATTAATCTACTTTACAGAGCTCTTGATAAGAGTTACTATGGTAGAGTAAAGTAAACACAATAAAGTTTTGCATAAATGCTAAATGTTATTATGAAAAACTGCATGACATGATATTCTGCTTAATTCCTCATGTTTGACAATCATTTTCTACTTGGCGTGAAACTACCTGGACCAGTGGAGAAACAATATGAAATAAGAAGAAAAAGAATAAACTCTTCTAGAAAAACAACAAGAACAAAAAGGATAGTGGAAAAAATGTACTCAGCTAAAAAAAGTAAGAATTACATATTTTGTATTGTTTACAGTAATTGCATGGTAATTTGAAGTGACAAACTATCCTGGGATGCATTTGTTAAGCAAAGAATCCATGTGGAAGCAATTGTAATTTGCACAGCAGATGTAAATAAACTGAAAAGATGTATTCCTGTCAAAGTAATGATACTTAGTTAAATTTAAAACTAGTCCATCTCGTCACTGTTTTTTGTGTGGACACAAAAATTGTGGTTGCCAATGCTTTGTATAATCATTTCTGAGATAGGACTTTTATTAGTGTGGGGGGGGGGGCAACATCATGTTCCATTTGTAACCTCAATTTTCCCATTATTTATTCCATTGCTTTTATTGCAATAACAACAACAATCTGTTGAAAAGATAGGCGATAGAGATCTGCCCATGTGTGTAATGTATCCAGCCTGCATATTTCCTGGAAATGTATCTGAGTGACCAGGCAACTGTAGAGCCAAACTTACATTTCTATTCATAATACAGACATAAAATCAAACTCACCTGGGAGTCCAGAATGTCCAAGGCTATTGGGATTTCTAGGTCTGGAGCTTCCCAACCCCCTAGAGAAATACATTTGTTGTGGGGGTTTTTTAAAAAAATCCCCATTACTTTTACTTGGAGAGCTAAGAGGCTACCCCATAATGACCCAATGTCTCATCTTCTTCCTCTTCCTCCTGTTACACTACCACTATCTGCACTGCCACCGCTACCACTGCTGCCGACTCTTCTTCTTCTTCACATCCTGCCTTTTTGTTTGTATGTGCCTCCAAGTTGCCTGTTGGCTTACAGAGACCCCATGAATTTTATAGAGTTTTCATAAACAAGGAATACTACAAGGTGGTTTGCCAATCCTTCCTCTGACATACAGCCCACAGCACCTGGTATTCATTGGTGGTTTCCCATCCAAGTACTAACCAGCTTAGCTTCCAGGATCAGACAGGATCTGGTGCCACAAATCAGGACTCAAGTTGGCTTACAAATGAAATTATTGATAAAACATACAAAAGGTTAAGTATGAAATGTCACTTCATTATCAATTAAATTAAAACCAAATCAAATGCACAATCAAAAGTAAAAAGGCAATTTAAAGAATCAGGAAAATGCAAAGCAATACAGCACTGTGTGGCTTCCTCTTTCTCTACATGAGGAAAACAAAAGTACATGCACAGGTGATGTCTGAGGTTGCCTACCACTGTCCCCCCCCCCCCAGCTTCCACTTGCTCAAAGAGGTTCTGGATACTTTCTAGGACAAAATCTGCCAAAATAGATCTAGGCCATTAATGGAAACAAGAGGCCCCTGGAGGACTAAAGGAAATAGGGGAGCAAAGGTTAGAGGTAGGAAAATTTAAAGAATGGAATCACATTCGCAGAACAAGAAGAGAAAGGAATAATTTTGGTGGCAGTGTTTGGACAGAGCACTAAAAGAGAAGTCTAGAATGGGAAAGACTGCCACAATCAATAAAATAGATATGTCTGAACCAGAATTTTGGCCAAAGATACAGCTATTCAAATGGTGAGAAATTATAGATTTCCTGCAAAGGCATCTTAACTCTAGTTCAATGTTCCCAAATTATTTGTATTTTCCATTAGTCCCAGGTAACATGGTTAATGATGGAGAATCATGAAACTCAAGTCCAGAACTTCTGGAGGATCCAAGAGTGAATAAAACTGTCTTGATCAATAACAGTCCTTTGTTCTCTTCTGCTCTGGTGTATCTCAAGTTCAAACATTTTTAGTTCAGTTTCAAACTTTTTAAACTTTATGTTAATTTTATACTGCTTTAGCTGGATTATTTTAATTGTTTTTAAATTTCTGTAGTAAAGTTTTTAGAGTGGTTTTGTCTTGTGAGCTGTCTTGGTTCTCTTTCTGGGAGAAAGGTGGCATAAAAATGAAACAAATACATAAATAAAAAAATAAACATTCTCTCTTCCATCTGAGGAAGTAGGCTCAAGTCTATGGAAGTTCATGCTACCAGCTTCTTTGTCTCAATTAGTTTCAAAGGTGCTACAAGATCCCTTTGCATACTGATACTCCCTGTAGGTATTTTATAACACTTTTAGAAGAAATGAACAACACTCATGCAATCAGGTACTCATGGATGGAGCCCAGCTGTTGAAATAGTACTGGAAATCCTGGCCATGATATTGTCAACTTGTTGTAGTATCCTTTTTAAAGGGGAGGGCTCATACCTGTTGTGACTGACATGTCTGGCAAAAGTAAGAGGAAGTTTCCATTCTGTAGATCTGTACTCACTTACTGATGTTGTTGGAATATTCAGACCTGAGCTACTCACAACAGGTGGGATACAAATAATTTGAGATGGTAGGTGGTAGGGCTTGAAGTCTGCATGCTTGAACAATCCTGAGAGGGGATCGTGTGAAAGGGCTGAGTCTCAGATATGGCCCTTTCTCTACTTTCATTTCATTGGCAGGTAAAGACTTTTTTAAAAAATAAATAAATAAAAGACATTTGATGATTAATGAGTGAAGCCAAAGGGATTCAGTGCGTGTGCACTGCATTTGTATCTTTATTGTTATATGTTTTACTTACTTTTGTATTGTTTTAAATGAAGGGTGTTTTTTATGGTAGCTATTTATTTTTTAACTTTTCTTATCATCAGGATTTTAGCTGTATCTTGTTTTAACCTTGTTGTAAGTCACTTTGGGTCCCATTTTGGGAGAAAGGCACAGCAGTAATAACTTCTACTATTTCTACTACTGCAGTAGGCCCTTGGTATTTGCTGGGCTTTGATTCCAGCCCCCCTCCAAAATCCATGGGTGCTCAGGTCTTATTAAATACAATGACATAGAAATGGTTCCCCTCATATAAAATTACAAAAATCTATCTATCTATCTATCTATCTATCTATCTACCCATCCATCCATCCATCCATCCATCTGGTGACGTAGTGGTTAAATGCCTGTACTGCAGCCACTGGACTCACAAACCACGAGGTTGCAAGTCCAATACCAGCCAAGGGCTCAAGCTTGACTCAAGCTTGCATCCTTCCAAGGTTGCTAAAATGAGTAAAATAAGTGGTATTGAAATGTACTTGCTATTGCTATTCCTTGTGCTAGTAAATATATACTGTATGCACACAGAGAATTTCTTTTCCCCGTGATAAAGAGTTTAAAGGGCCATTGAACATTGCTATCTACAGAAGAGAAACAATGTACATATCTTCCATGGCTTGTGAGCCATGATCTTTCACAGAAGAATATTCCCTAAATCACTAAGGGCTCCATTTGTGGTTCACACAGGAGGGACAGGTGATGGGTGGTTGCTGTCTCCTTGGAACAGGTTGGCTTTCCCCTCCCCAGCCAGCAGCTGTATATTTTTGTGGGCTTTGGGGAAATGACAGGAAGTCATAACAATAAAAATAGGCTATTTTCAGGATGCAGGGTGGGGTGGGGGCCAGGGGAAAAGCAGATGTTTAACCCCATTCCAACTCTGGGAACATACACGATGACTCTCAATGGTATTCTCAGTCAGTCAACATCAGATTCTCTTGCTGCCCATCTTCCCTTGTTTTAAGTTTGTATTACTTGTAGTCCCAATGGCAGGCATAGCCTTGCTATAAAATTCAGAAATTTGTCACAGCTTTGAAGCAGTTTTGGCTTAGGTCCAGATCAATCTGCAAGGAAACAGGGGGCCCTCATACCCAGTTGTGAGGAGGATGAACTCACTATATGGGATCTTAGAAGTGTAAGTAACCGTGGTTATGCCAAGCTCAGGAACATTTGGCTCTGCCTCATTCTCATGTGGCATCAATTGCCAGTGGGGTTAGCTGATGAGCGGATCTGCCCCACAACGGGCAAAGCCTCTTCAGCTATAACCAATAAAATTGTGGCCTATTTAATGCCACATATGGTTGTGTCTATACTTCTCTCTATTACAATTGGCCAAGTGAAGCCCACCACCTTTACTGCTGGATCTCCCATTCCCTTTGCTTGAGAAATGTGTGAAGGAGCTATTCTGTATTTAATATATATTTACAGGAATAAAATATATATTGCTTTTATTTTCACACCGAGCATTTTGGAAAGTGCAAAATAAAATAAAATAAAATAAAAACCCAGTCACTTCCTCATAAGGGGATAAGATGCCAACATGATTAACAAGAAAAGAGTATCCCAGGTCTTGAAATTTCAGAGCTATGGCATGAGACCATGGCATGGACCCTGGGGAAGTCACAGCAGGAAGGCTCCAGTGATTTCATAAAGCAAGATACATCAATATTCAATCACAGTAGCTCAAAGCATGTCATTTATTCCTGTTTTTTTTTTTTTTTTTTTTTTGAAAAAAATAATCTAACAAATGGGAAATAGTTCTCTGGTTTGAAATTGTTTTCCAAGTCCTGGTTTGAACAGGAAGGTGAAAAAAAAACCCACAGACCTTTCTCAGATCTGTTTTTAACACCTTCACAAACACTTTGTAAAATAAACATGGCAGTAGTAGTTTGAAAAGAAACGTTTCCGAGCTCAATTTCCATTTCCAAGCAAAAACCTCCAAATTTTTCTCTCCTTTGTTTTGACAGTTTTGCAAGCAATGGTTTTAAAGAGCAAAGACGCTTTTTGAAACAATGTAAGTTTTCCAAACTTTGTTTTCCATACATTGCTCCCATTAACCCAGTGATTCCCAAACTTTGATTTCTAGATGTTTTTCACTTCAGTTCCCAGAATTCCTGACTGTTGACCAAGCTGGCAACGGATTTTGGGAGTTGAGGTCCAAAATAGCTGAAGGACCAACCTTTGGGAACCACTGCTAACCAGTGTTCTTCACGGGCCACATTTTTTAAAATTGGGTTCAGGAATCCTTCCTCATTCCTTTAATTAATATTAATTGTCATAATACTGATAATACTAATAATAATCAAAAAATTGAAGGGGCGGGCTGTTAATGGGTCATCATAGTGCTGAGGATGATAGACGAACAGGGTGATGTTATCTATGCTTGTCTCTGTAGCAACAAGCTCTATTAAATCTAATTGTACTTATATGCTGCATGGAACGCCGTTACCTTTCAACCGAAGTGTTACCTATTTATCTACTTGCATTTGCGTGTTTTGAACTACTAGGTTGGCAGAAGCTGAGACTAGTGATGGGAGCTCATCCTGGCATGCAGCACTTGGGCCTCAAACTGCCAACCTTATGACTGTCAGAATTGGTGCTGTCTGTAGGCAAGTAAAGGCCTGCCACCAAGAGTCCTTGAGAGGGCAGTATTAAAGTGCTTTAGAGGAGTTTGCTTGAAGGGTTGCTTTTCTCTATAAACCTGTCCCTATAAACCTGTTGTTAACATCTTCCACAGAGGATCATATCTCTCTTAACATCAAGGCTTGGTAGTGCAGAAACCTAGGACAGGGCCTTGTTAGTGACAGCACCCAGCCTTTGGGCAAAGGAATTGTGTCATTGATGTTCTATTGCCAATAGGCTTTTTGGTTATATGTTTGACCTGTAAAGTTGATCTGTATGTTTACTGCTCTGTGTTTTAGCCTTTCAGTTCAATTGGAGGCTGTTTGAACAACCTATTATTTTTGTGTGTTCTTAACTGATTTTTCGTTGCCTTTATATTTTGTTTTAATTTATTGTGTGTTTTATTGTTAGCCAATTTAGGAGTATTTTATAGAAAGGCAGGGAGGAGATGTAGTTAATCAATAAAAAATATAATTGATCACTTCAGTCTGTATCCTTATAAGCAAACAAGAACTGAGGTTCTAAAGCACTCAGAGTAGCTATGATGTGACTTAATGGACTAGCAAAGGGAAGAACAAAACAGGAGACTTATCTGTTCACCAAGCTTTCAATCATAGAATATTAAGGTCCTACACAGCAGGGGTGGGGGACCTATTGCTTGTTAGATGCTAGGAAAATAACTCCCCCAGTCCTTTACTGTCAACCATTTTGGGCAGGCCAAATAGGAATGGAAGTCCAAAACATTTGAAGGGCCAAAGGTTCCCAATTTTACAACACAGATTAAATCTTGTTCTCCTAATAACAGACCCAGGACTTCGCTTCTCTAAAGTTACCCCCATCAGCTCTGGTAATGTCAAAGCCTTGTAGCTTTGCATTAAACATCAATCTACTGTGAATGCTAGGTTGGGACACAGGAATTGCCTTTCGCAGATCTGAAAGATGATAATGGGTGCTTTTGGAACATTTCAAAAGCTAAAGAAAATACATTCATGACAGTTTAAAGAATCCAGAGTCATGCTTTACCTTCCTCCAACTACTTGTTGTTATTGTTGTTTTATCAGATTGACTGATGTGCTACTCTTATTTGAGAAGAGAGAGCAGCCAATGTGACAAAAAGATTTGACCTCCAGGGAGAAATAGTGAGAAATGTTTGTTTCCTTTTCTTGGAAGAGTAAAGGAGTGTATGGTTTATTAAAAGCAGGATTAAGCCAGCAAGCTGCAGTGCAGAAAAGTAAGTGAAATGAAATCAACTAAAAGAAGACAGCTGATAAGGATATAGGAGAGCAACTAGACACATCTTTGCATTTACTTCTTCAAAAGAAGTATCTCCTCCAGAAATATATCATGAGAGCTAGAAGAGATCTAGGAAGCAACATGTTTAATGCTTCAGGAATGCATGTACCTCCGCTGACTCAACTAGGGACAGATGTCAATTTCTATCTCTTTTTATCAGAACTTTTCAGAATTTGCAATGTTTTCGTAAAGAGTACTTGAGGCTTTAAAAAAAATCATAAATTTGATTTGTAAAAAATCATATTTGATGAGAATCCAAGACTTTTAAAAAAATGAAATGTAAAAGAAAGGCTGCATCTGCACTGCAGAAAAAAAATCAGTTTGATACCATTTTAACTGCCATGACTCAGTGCTATGGAATTCTGGGATTTCTAGCTTTGTGAACTATTTAGCCTTCCCTGTTAGAGAGATCTGATGTCAAAACAAACTACAAATCCAAGGTTTCCATACAATGGACCCATGGCAGTTAAAGGGGTGTCAAGCTGCATTATTTCTGCAGTGCAGATGCAGCCAAACTGAAACTGAGAAACCCATTTCTTCCTCATCTTTTTTTTATCATGGAAAAGACTTTTGTTTTTCCTGGTTTCTGGTAAACCACTTTCCTTCTTTTCTCTCAGTTATTATTACAATTTGGGGATCCTACAACAAATAGGAGTGAGCACTGGACTACAACTCAGGAGACCAGAGCTCAAATTCCTGCTTGGCCATGGAAACCCACGGTGTGACCTTGGGTAAGTCACACCATCTCAGCTTCAGAGAAGGGCAATGGTAAAACCCCTCTGAACAAATCTTGCCAAGAAAACCCTGTGATAGGTTTACCTTAGGGTTTCCATAAGTTAGAAACATCGTGAAGGCACACAATCATCACAACAAGAGCAAGAATGGATGAATCAGTCTATTTCCCTCTGTGTCTATTTTCATTGTTCACTCACAAGTCCTCTCTGTCTGTGGATTGTTGGTAAAAGAAGCAATACAGATCTGTATTCAAATACATATTTTAGTGTATTTTATCTCAAAATACACATTTCTAAATGTATTTTCACTCAAACTATTTTTCAAACATACCTTGAGCCAAGTACAGCAATGGAATTTGCAGGAAGTACAAAACCTGGTGGATAATTCAGTTCTGATCTTCATGTTAGTACCAGAGGTCATAATCAGGTCAGTTCATATCAAAATTCACAAAGAGTGGATTCTTCAAGTATCATATTCTAGATATAATTCTTTGAGGATAAGCTCCTTTCTCCAGATGCACAAAAGTTTCATTTCTAAGTAGGGACGGGATTTGTCTTTTCAAGAACTTGAAAAGGTTACTTAATTTGGCCTTTAAATCACAGGATCCCTCAGCCAGCATGGCTTGTTTGTGGGTGTTAACAGTACAAAAGATTAGCCCTCCAAGCTTGTAGGTAAGTGCACACAGACAGAGGTAACAAAGGCATCATACAAAACACCACTCAGTACTGCATTTGAAGAAGTGAATTATATCCATGAAAGCTCATGTAAAAATAAAAAACAGTTAGTCTTAAAGTTTGCTGCTACATTTCCTTTTCCCCCTCCCCTTTCTTTTCTCCTTTTTATGTTGCAAGGGACTAATATGGCTAGAGTTGCAGAGTTAGAAAGAGACTCATGAGCTATCTAATCCAACCTCACTTTTCAATGCAGGGTCTCCAGCTAAAGCATCCCCAGTATGTAGCTGTCCAGCTGCTTTTTGAAGATGTCCAGAAAAGTAGACTTCACCACCTCTCTAGGCAATTAGTTACAGTACCAAATCGCACTTATTGCTCAGTTGTTCAGTTGACATCTACTCTCCCATAACTACAACCCAATAGACCTGGTCCTATTCTCTAGGGCAGGAGAATGTACCTGCTCTGCCAGCCTGTGACAGCCCTTGAGGTATTTAAGGAGTTGGTTCCCTTCACCAACATACAAAATATTGATTTTAGTTCACACTGTACAACTGGCCAGGTATATTAAGGGACAATATGCCTCAGATATTTCTGCGTTGCCTTTTGTCATTTATTTGTTTAATTTCTATCCCTCCTTTCTTCCAGCATGTGGTGTAAAGTTGTTAATGGACATCCAGTTGACTTCAACTTTTGGTGACCCAATGAAAGTGAGACCTCCAAGTTACTCTGTCATCAGCAGTCCTGCTCAGGCCTTACAGACTCAGGGCTGTGGCTCCAGGGACGTAGCTAGGATTTTAGGAAGGGGGGGGGGGGCCCGGCCAAGTTCCACCCATTATAATGGGGCTGGCGGGCGGCGGCACAGCAGCACCCACCATTCTTTTTTCTAAGGGAGGGGGGGGGGTCCGGACCCCAAGAACCCCCCCTTGGCTATGTCCCTGGTGGCTCCCTTGATCAAGTCTATTCATCAAGAATGTAGTCTTCCACTTTGGAAGTTTGGGATGGGGTTGAATGCCACTTGAAGACACAGTTTTATAGTTTGGGTGTACTCCTGAATTCAACTCTGAATCAGGATGGTGACATTTCAGTAGTAGCCAGGAGTTCATTGGCACTAATGTACCAACTGCACCGCTTTCTAGTAATGCCTGTAATCCCATTTGGATAACTGTAACATGCTCTGCATGACTTTGAAGAGTGCTCAGAAACTCCAGCTGGTCTAAAGAGTTACAGCCAGCTTGTAGGGCTGGTAACAGAGAGTTACCACGAAGCCCTTGTTACAACAGCTCCACTGGCTGTTTCTGATGACAATTCATTGTGCTGGTTTAGCCCCATAAAGCTCTACGTGGCTCAGATCCATGCTATGGAAAGGAGAATATCTACTCATATGAACCTTCCTGAGTTCTCAGATCTTTGGGAGAGGCACTCTTCTTGATTTCACCACCTTCACAGACATGCCTAGCAGGAACACAAGAGAGGGCCTTCTTTGTGGCTCCTATGAGAATCTGGAACTCACTTCCTAGGAAGACCAGCTGGCTGCCTCTTTATCTTACTTTTGTTGAAAAGTGAAAAATCAGCAGGCTTTGAGGAACTGATTGTTTTTGCAAGATAAGGGCTTTTTAATGTGTTGTACTACAGTGGGCCCTTGGTATCTGCTGGTTCCAGGAACTCCCCCTCCCCCATGGATATCAAAATCTATGGATGCTCAAGTCCCATTAAATACAATGGCATAGTGAAATGGTACCCCTTATATAAAATGGCAAAAACAAGATTTGCTTTTGGAATTTATATTATTTTTTGAAAATTGTCAAGCTATGGATGGTTGAATCCATAGAGGAAACATCTGTGGATACAGGGAGTCGACTGTCCTTTTTATTCTTTGATTTTACTTCAGTGTTATGAATTATTTCATTTCTGTTGACACTTTAATGCTATTTTAATTCTGCTGACAGTTTAACATTTTTAATCATAACTTTTTGTACATTTTTAGCAACATGTGATTTTTATTTGTAATTCTCCTTATTTTGTAAGCTGCCTAACATACTAGCTTTGAAGGAAAGGTGCTGTATAAATGAAGAAGAATAGACAGATGGCACAGAGAGTAGGAGAGAATTCTACATAGAACTGTCTCTTACAGAAATGTTCTTTTGCAAGACAATTTCAGCCTTGGAATTTCCAGAATCAGTGGAACCACTCAAATCAGAAGCATCACCCTCAGTTCTTAGGACTGACAAGTCTGCTCATCTTATTCTCATAGAATTTGTCATATTAAATATATATTGCTTCTATATAATTTTTTTTAAAAAAAGTCAGTGTGGAAATGTGCATCTTTTTGTGTTCACTTCACTTAAGGTATACATCTTTGTGCGCACTTGTGTGTTTGTGTGACCACTCTCAAGAAATTTCCCTTGGATATAATGAAGTTTTGTGGGTATTTATTTTGAATATACACATCAACATTCACTTTTAACTCACATTTTGTGCACACATACCCCCCTCCAATAAGATATATCACCAAGTTTTCTGATAAACTGTATATTCTGTTGCACTCAGTAGGTGCAAAATTGATAAATGTTTTTATTTATTTATTTTAAAAACTTGACAGAGTGAAGGTCCCAACTATCTCTACACTTGTCAACCATCAAGGCTGCTGAGTAGGAGGGAAGGCAGTATTGCTCCAGTCTCCAGGGAGACTGTTAATTCCTTCCGTAAATATTTTCAAACCAGGTCTAGATTTCTGCCTGGGTAACTGCAAGACTCTGCCTTCTTGTGACTTCCTAGCTTTATTTCAAGTATGTGTTGGTGGGTGATTCTGCCTGTTGTTGTTGTTTGATGGTAGTGGTGTGCCTTCAAGTCGTTTGCAACTTATGACTATCCTAAGGTGAACCTATCATGGGGTTTTCTGAGGCTGAGAGTGTGTGCTAACCCAGGGTCACTCAGTGAGTTTCCATGGCCAAACAGGGAATCAACCCTGATCTCCAAAGTCATAGTCCAACACATAAACCACAACACCATGCTGGCTCTTGAATCTGTAACTTTCTGTCATTCTGCTTAACTGGCAAATCTCTCTGTACTAGCAAGAAGTTACTATACTTTTCTTTACCATATAACTGTAATAATGATGTGAAGTTGAAGGCTTTCATGGATGACATCCATAGTTTTTTGTGGGTTTTTTGGGTTATGTGGCCATGTTTTAGAAGAGTTTGTTTCTGACATTTCACCAGCATCTGTGGCTGGCATCTTCAGAGAAACGTTCTCTGAAAATGCCAGCCACAGATGCGGGTGAAACGTCAGGAATAAACTCTTCTAGAACATAGCCACATAACCCCAAAAAACCCACACAAAACTAAGTAATAATGATGTCTCTTTCTAACATAACTCTGCTAGAGAGAACAATTGAGGTCTAACTGATTTCATTCAAACCCGTCCATGTGCATGGTTCTCAACAGTTTTATCTGGTTTTAAAGTGTCTTTCTTTTAACTTGATGGACTGTTTAATAGGTTTTTGGCTGGTTCAGTTTTTACAAACTGTTTTAAAGTGGTCACTTCAGTCTTTTTGTACACATGAGATCTCATGACATGCAGCAGGATATAGATGTTTTAATTAATAAATAATAACAAAATAGCCCTGGCTGCAAACTATACCTAGTTAAGCACTCCAAAGAGGATGTCAATAAATTGTTCATCTGCATTTTTCCTTCCTGTATGAATTGTTCAGAGAAAACATTTCTCAGACTCTCATGTCTAAACATCTATTTCCCTTCTGAGGAAGCATTCTGAAATGCCACCTGACACCCCAGCTGAGCATTCCTTTAAATAAATGTATAAATTAGCACCTGAAATATGCTGCTCTGGAATACATTTTTCAGCATACAATGAATGGTCAGAGATCAATAGAAATAGCTTTGTTCCCATTAACAAGGGTTCAAGCCAATAAAATGCCATGTTATAAGTCAAAGCCTGTGCCAGCGTTATATTGGCTTTATTAAATTTTCCAACAAGCCTTTAATGTTACAACAGGATATTGCTTTTCTTCAGATAAAATGTAAAATGGTTTGCTGAAAAGGAGTGAAAACATGCTTGAAGGTTATATGTGAAGCTATTTCTGCACACTTCCAAGCTCCATAAGTTAATCTTATCTCAACCTAGTAGGAGCGCAAGTTTGCAGGATGTAAAATGTTTATACAAATCACAGTGAAAAGAATTTTGAGCCTCAGTTCAAGAGTTTAGACTTTCAAAGTCATTCCACTGAAGCATTCATCACAAACCCATAGAGCTGAGTCTGCCCAAGTCATTTAATTCCCTCACCCTTTAAAAGCACATCAGAAATTTCCTTCCTACACAGACAGGGTCACCAATGCACTATTGCACTACTTTTGCTGAGAAAGCAAGCTGGGATCAGCTGGAGCCATTCCTCAGAAAGCTGCAAGTTACCCATTCCAAATTCTGCAGTGAGAAATAGGAAGGTGCTGTGAGAAATAAATTTACAAAATAACAAAAGGCCTTCTTCCACATCCTTGCTGACCTCTGTAGGATTGCTCTGTAAATCCAAAGTGGTGTTGTGGTTTAGGGACCCATTCACCTTACACAATTATAGCACTATTATTCTGCTTTAACTGCCATGATTCCTTCCTGTGGAATTCTGAGGTTTGTAGTTTGGTAAGGCACTACAACTCTCTGGCTGGGGATTTTAAATGCCTCCCCTGAAGCTGCAGATCCCAAGATTTTGTAAGATTTTGCTATGGCTGATAGAGAAGAATAATAGTGCTATAATTCTATAGTGTGAATGGACCCCAGGAACAAGATTTGGGGGATACATGTTCAAATCCCCACTTAGCCATAAACCCAGCAAGTGAGCTCAACCCTCTCACCCAGACCTACCTGATGGGATTGTTGTGTGGCTAAAATGGGATAAGAAGACCATGTACAATACTTTCAGTTTGATGGAGGAAAGATGGAATATAAAACAAACAAACAAAATATCTAGTCAAACCAAAATACCTAGCAGTGGTCCATGCACAACCAATACTGGCAGCAAGACAGCAGGAAAAGGTATAAATGTATACAACACTCATAAGAAAAATAAATATGAAAAAATTAAAATATATTCTGACCTGCAAAGTCTTTCTCAACAAAACAGTAAACAGCAATACATATGCACAGTGCTCAGTGTTATTTTTCTTAGTGTTATTTTTGTTATTGAACTAGTCTTATATTGTCTGATTCATACATGAAGAATTTCAAAGATCTACAGGAAGGAAGGAAGGAGGGAAAGAAGGAAGGGAAGATGGGAGGAGAGAGAGGGAGAGGAGGAAGGAAGGAAGGAAGGAAGGAAGGAAGGAAGGAAGGAAGGAAGGAAGG
>NC_056523.1:304870463-304932848 GCF_019175285.1 Sceloporus undulatus | reverse complement strand
CCCGCCCATGTGTCAAGCAAGAGGCTTCTTGGGGCACTGGGGGAGATGATTCCAGGAGGAAAAATAAGTTATTAGAAGACCAGAATCCCCTGAAAAACTTTAATGATTATTCACCTAAAACTGAGGGAAGACCCTACAATTCTCTAGCAAATCAAAGCTGAAAACAAACCTAGAAATCCCCGCTCCCCATGCCAAGATAATAAGAATGTGAAAATGTGGTGGGAAAGGTTGTATGAAATGAAATTATTATAGAAATCAGTTCCATTTGGTCATTTTGTCTATATTATATTTAAAATCATGCCACAGACACAAGTGTGGTCTGTATTTAGCTTGTACTCATTAAAAGACCACTTATATAGGTTTTAAATTGTTCCAGATTCTTTCACATCACAATGAATTCTTTTAAAATAGAGTATGGTGTGTTATTCCATACATAAAAACTGCATGTTCTTTGACTTCTGCACTTTGATCAGACACTATTATTATCACATCAATAAAAGGTTTGGGGAAATAAAACATGATTGCCATAGACTGCTAATTAGAAGACTAAGAAGTTATAAAATTAAACACTGTTTTAGTTAGTTACAGAGAAGATAGATATTAGATGTGCTGTTTAAGGTTTCCATTCTTTAGGTAATGGAAACAATTTCAATTAAATTAAATCCAATTGAATTTTTCCCTGCAGACCAGTACAGGGATAACCTTTAATTATATACTGTGGTTGGGTTTGGTTGATTGGGTAGGGTTCTTAGATTAAAAGGCTGAATTCTGTTCTCACACCCACACAAACCTACTGAAGACAACCTGCTTGTGTAGGCCTCTGATATTGAGAATGTAAGTGTTCATGACTTAAGTTAAATATAATAATCAACCTGTGATGATTTGCATTCTGTACAGTCTCAGACTAACCAGATAGCTAACCAGCAGCTTCCAAAGAAGGAACAAGTAATTATCTTAGCCTTTTCAAGTTGTGGACACCAACAAAGAGGTGGAAGATGTTATTAGTGTTCCCAGATCTCATATCCTGGACCCTCTCAGTTTTCAGGATGAGGGGACAAAATTTCAGAATAAGCACACTGTATTGAACAGTGGATATATCTATGTTTTCTTTATTATTAAGACATGGTGTTTTTTATTTGAAAAGCATACTCAGTGCAATTGTGGTTGATACTTAATGAAGCATGTTTAATGATATCACTGTGGCTGCCCCTTGTAAAATCACCAGTGCTGCCTGGAGTCATCCATAGAGGTCAAGTTTTGATTCTGAAATCTCAGGGCCTGGGATAGTCCTTACCTGGGGACCCTAGCAACTTTCTTACTTCAAGGATGAAAGCTCATGTGCTCTTCTTTGTGTATATTTAAAAGCTACTGTGTGGTCCTACAGCAGAGCCAGCATTTTGTGTGCCGAAAGGTGGAAGACTGTCAGTGTCTCTCCAATAGCAATGCCTTTCAAGTTGCCAAACCCCCACCCCCACATTTTTTGTACTGGGTAATTCTTTGCTGGAAGATACATTCATTGAAAGAGAAGGAGAAAAGAATTTAGTTTAAGACCTTCTATCATCTGAGGTTCTCAAGTTGCCAGAGTAAAAACTGGAGAAGTTTCCTTTACCTTTAATGGTTGTGTAGAAGAAGAAATTTCACTAGGTGTTGTTACATATTATGTTCAATAAGTATGAATATTAGACTTTGATGCATAAGACAGGAAATCTGTCTGTTGCCAAAGTCTGCACAAACTGTTAAAAAAGCATAAAGGACAGGTAGGCTGGGGGCCTGGACCCTGTCCATCTTGGAGTATGCCAAACTGCAAAATGGAAATTGTCTCACTCCTCACTCCTGCTGTCAAGAAAATGCTTTCTTGATAATTGCAAGCAGGTCTTAACTGTCTTGTCTACTTCCAGTAAATGGAGACCTGCTGAACTGGTTCAGACTGATACTCCCACACACACCACATTGTGAGGTATCCTTCAGCCTTGAGAGAGGTTAGCCAATACATCTGGATTTGGAAGAGGGTAAATGACTTGATTGGCTTTTTGTCTGGTGTACACAGTCCATTGTCTCTACTCCCCAGAGCATTGAAGAGTCATTATTAGAACCCGAACGGCACTTCACCTCTACCCTTTTACAAGTGCATGTTTAAGTCATGTTTTACCTCACCCAGAGCTGTTCCCTTCCATTTAGGAAACCAGCCCCCCCCCCCCCAGTTGGAAAGCCCTTTAAAATACAGAACAGAGGAAGAACCTCTCTTTCCCTTTGACCTGAATCTTTTATTTGACCTGCCCTTCTCACTGAGGCTTGCTTCCCTGCTCCAATATCCATTCATCTTCTTCACACTGGAGAGTGAGCAAATCCATGGGTGTTTGTGTGTTTTAGCCTGTAGTTTCTTAAGCTTAGCTCAAGCTCCTTTAAATATGTTAGGATAAGGGTTTTTCGATTACATCCTGTCTTTCTGCCTCATTTTTGCTTTGGTTAATTGTCCATTTTTAATTTTTAAATCTTAAAGGTCCTGCAGAGAGTGTTTCAAAGAGCTCCCCCCCCCCCAAAAAAAGTGTTGCACTGCTCTTAGCAGTGTTATTTGTTACCTGGCTGTGTGACAAGCAACACCTGTTGAACCTTCCCCTTTTACAAAACCATCAAACCAACTCTAGTTTTCAGGCTGGCAGCGTTTATGCTTTATCATGTTAGAAAAGAACAAAAAACTGGAAAGTATGTATTCACAACGGAAGAGATAAAGGAAACAAAGTCCTATGTGCTGTTGATGGTCCACAAGCTTTATTATATTAAAAACCCAACATGTTTCAGCTTTGTCACAAATTGACCTCCTTCAGGGGCTACTGTAAAATGAACAAAAGTACATTTATTATAGTTGTGGTCTCAGTGGCGTTCCCACAGTGTGTGACGCCCAGTATGGGTGGGTGGGACTTCTGGCAGGGTTTCTGGGGTGGGGAGCACACATGAGCAGCTGCGCAGGCTGGAGAAACATCCATGAGTGCTGGAGCCATGCCCCTAAGGGCCAGAGCCGTGACCACAAGCGGCACCTGCATGGGCCCAAGGAGCTCTTACCCAGCCCCAAGGAGCACTGGCGTGCCTCAGGGAGCTCTTGCACGGCCCCAAGGAGCTCCTGTGCAGCCTCAAGGAGTGCTGGTCCCAAGGAGCTCCTGTGTGTCCCCGAGGAGCACTGGCGTGGCCCCAAGGAGTCCCTGTAGGGACGGGGAGCAGTGGTCATGCAGGTTGAAGCAGCAGCCGTGCAGGCCGAAACATTTTGGGGTATCATCCAATGTAGCCCACACCTCCTGAACCCCCCACCCCCCAGTGACACTGCTGTGTGGTCTTCGGATAACATATAAGTAATTGCTAAAAACATAATTTCCTAAAAATCAAATATTATCTATTGTCCTTATTATTCTAAACATACTTATTACCAGAGATTTCAGGAGTTGCAGTCTGCACTCTCAACAAAGTGGACACTCCGAGTCTTAGAAGGAATGCTTCCTGGGCCTAAGGCAGAGATAGGAAAGTTAGTAGGAAAGTGCCTTCATGGTTAAAAGTTTTAAAATTATATGTAAATCACATTTATATTGAAATGATGACTCTGTTACACATGCTAATTCTATTTAATTCTACTACAGTATATTAATTTTATTACAGTTATGTTAATTCTGCTGTTGTTGTTTGCCATCAAGTTGTCTTCACTTTAGGACAGCCCTGTCAATAAGAGCTCTGATCATCAACAGTCTTACTCAGATATTGTAAAGCTAGGGCAGTAGCTCACTTGATTGACTCAGTTTACCTGTAGTACATGGTACAGGTAGACAGAGTAAATCAATTTTCCTCCTGCTTTACTTTTTGCCCAGCATTATTATCTTAACCAAGTTAATTTTGTCCATGTTTATTGCTTTTTACAGGCATATATGCATACATATATTTGTTTCAGTCAATGGCCAGTATAAAGCAATTAGTCCCTTTTGTTGAGTGAGTGGGTGAGAAGTGAGAGATTCCCCCCCACCTCCCCTCACCCTCCAAATAATGCAGCTCTTTCCTTCATTCTCAAAATCAAAACAGAAACAAGGAAGAGGGGGAAAGTAAAACCACAGATGGGATTTTATACCTTTATTCCAATAAGGTTTTAGTAATGGTAGTATTTAAATTTATATTATATTACTAAAAATGCTACTAAAATGAAAAATCCTAGCCATGATTTTTATTCTCTCTTCCCCCTCCCCCCCACCTTTCCTTATCCATATTTTGTGCTAGACAATAAAGGAAGCATGCATTTTGAAAACAAAAACAACAAATCCCCATTTCCCACTCACCTACAGACTCAAGCATATATGATGGATAAATATTTTTAAGAAACAGCATCCAGCAGGGACCTTTCACACTGCACAATTATAGCACTATTATTCTATGTTAATTGCTGTGGTTTCATCCTATGGAATTCTGGGGTTTGAGACAAAACTGAAAAGAAAGCCACTTTACATTCATAGCACCTTCTAAACTCTGGAGACATTCTCATGTTGAAAAACAAAAGCATCCTAGGAGAAGACTGGCAATCTGAGTAACAAAGGTCTTAAAATGTTGGTTCCTATGGACTGAGGAGGAGTCAAGACTACAGATCCATTACTACACAAAAGTCTACTGTAACATCTGTTTATGGCAATTTTGCCTTTGCTGTGCTATAGAGATTGTAAAATGCAATTAAGCAAAACTATCCAGACTAGGAGGTGTTCAAAATAGTCTTTGATTTGAATCAAAAATTAATATTTACCATATAGTAAGAACAGCTAAAACAGGGATATGGGATTATCTAGAACATTTTTTTTCTTGATTGGTAAGATAGTGGTTTGAATTTGTGTAAAGTTTATTTAAAGTAACAGCTGCTGTGTGCATGCGAACAAAAAGATAGTAAACTGTGGGTAACAAACAAAGCTTTTATACCGTTAAGAAACTTATCTTCTCTACAATTTATATGCTTAATAATGCTCATAGGCAGGAAGAGAAAGTGGTGAAGCAACTGCCTCATTTCTTCATCCTCGCCCTTGCTGGTGTTCTACTAAGCTCAAGTCAAGATGTAACATTTTATCTCTTCCTCCATTCCAAAGAACTCCATGTAAGAGTTCTCAGAACAAGAGAAGAGAGGACTCATAACTTTTCAAGAAACAAAGCATGGCTTCAAGGGCTGTAAGATCCTTCAGGCTGAAGCTAAGTCATACCTTCATTACTGGAAAGCCCAGCAGGCTCAGCAGGCTCAGATTTCTTATCGTATAAGTATGTTATGACTGCAACTTAATGGGAAACAATTACATGTCTATTCGCGCTGTCTTGAGTTTCTTGAAGCCAATTCCATCCTCGATCCCTTTCAGTCTGGCTTCCGCCCAAGGCATTCTACAGAGACAGCTCTCACCAAGATCTCGAATGACCTTTTACAGGCCAAGGCTAATGGCCTTTACTCTGTTCTCATCCTTCTTGATCTGTCTGCAGCCTTTGACACCGTTGATCACTCTCTTCTAGTTGATATACTTTCTGACCTTGGGTTCTCAGACTCTGTTCTTGACTGGTTTAGATCTTATTTGTCTGGCAGAACTTTTGCAGTGGTTGCAGGAGGTCAGACTTCATCTCCTGTTCCCTTATCTGTTGGAGTTCCCCAGGGCTCTGTTCTGGGTCCCCTTCTGTTTTCTCTCTACACACTGTCCTTAGGTAAACTCATCAGCTCTTTTGGCTTTTCCTACCATCTGTATGCCGATGACACCCAGCTGTATCTTTCCGCCCCTGACCTTTCTCCAAGGCTTGAACAGCAAGTTTCGTCCTGCCTCACAGCTGTCTCGCAGTGGATGTGCCATCGGCGTTTGAAGCTCAACATGTCCAAGACGGAACTTCTTGTCTTTCCTCCTAAGCCCACCCTTCAACACTCCTTTTCTGTCTCTGTGGACAACATTTCTATTCAACCAGTCCAGCAAGCCCGCAGTCTTGGTTTTATCTTTGACTCTTCTCTGTCGTGTATCCCTCAGATCCAGACCACAGCCAAGGCTTGTAGATTCTTTTTGTACAATATTGCCAAAATCCGACCATATCTCTCCGCCTCTACTGCCAAGATCCTGCTCCATGCCCTAGTGGTCTCATGACTGGATTACTGTAACGTCCTCCTGGCTGGGCTTCCTCTTTCTCACCTCCGTCCTTTAATCTCTGTCCAGCATTCAGCTGCACGCATTATCACTTCCACCCACCGCTCTGACCACATCTCTCCTGTGTTGGCATCCCTTCACTGGCTCCCCCTCCCTTTCCGCATTCAGTATAAGCTCCTGCTGTCCACGTTTAAAGACTCTAACACCATGGACTGGCCCCTCCCGACTTATCAGACCGTCTTTCCTCCCACCGTTCCACTCGGGCCCTCCGTTCTGGTAGTCAAGGTCTGCTGTCTCAGCCCAGGATTTCCTCTGCCCCTTCCCGGATTCGCCCCTTTTCACTCGCTGCCCCTCACTCCTGGAACCTTCTTCCCCCACGAACAAGAGCCATCACTTCTTTAACCAGCTTCAAAACGGAGTTGAAAACCATCCTGTTCAGAGAAGCCTTCCCAGGCATTGCATAATTGTCGCTTACTATTTGATGTTCTTGTGGTGCCTGTTTATTGAACCATTTCCTGTATTGCTATGTACTGTATATGCATTATCCTACTTGAGAGTATGTATTTTCCCTGGAAAATGTTTAACCATCCATTATGAAGCCTCGCCCTCCCTCCAGTCCATCTCCCTTGGTCCAGGCCTCGGAGGTAGAGAGGAACTGCTGGACCTCTTACCCTTTCCCTCCACCACCCCTTTCTCCTTCTGTGTCTTGTCTTTTTAGATTGTAAGCCCGAGGGCAGGGAATCATCTAACTAAAAGATTGTATGTACAGCGCTGTGTAAATTTACAGCGCTTCATAAATAAAGGTTAATAATAATAACATTTCTTTTTTAGTGTAACTGTATGGTTTTATTGTTGCTGTTGGTACTTTATAGTTACTGGGGCATGGATTCACTAAATAGGTATGTAGGAATGTCACAGTGTTCAAGTGCTAATTCATATAGGATGTGAATTACCCTAATGTCATTTTTTCCATGCTAATCTAACTTCCATTTGAAACCAACATCTTTGTTGAGGGGCTGAAGATTCATTGGTTTTTGCTTGTCAGTCTTTGTCTGGGTGTCTGGGTGCCCTAAAGTCCCCTGTCAACTTATGGCAACCTCATGAGTTTCATAGGGTTTTCTTAGGCAAGGTATCCTCAGATGCTTTTGCCAGTTCCTTCCTCTGATATATACCCTACAGCACCTGGTCTTCTTTGGTGGTCTCCCATCCAAGTAGTAAACAGGGTTGACCCCACTTAGTTTCCAAGATCAGACAGGATCTGGTACCTTTAGGGTATTTAGGACTATCTGTATTTAGCAAAAATTCTGTTTATTCATTTATAAGTTTAGCATTTTGTCACCTGTGCATTTACACACAAGAGTGTGTGTGCAGGGAGGTACATTACAGCACATAGATATTTCCAGTCCAGTCATATTCTTTCATTTATGTAATAACAGCTCATTACATTGCTTTTATAAGCATTTCTTACAAGGCAAATGGTACTCGTAGTATATACATTTTTTCTTTTAAGCAATATTTCTCTTATAAGGCATATGGTATTAGTAATATAGCTTAGTGATAGAATTCATTTACACAATATTTGCAGTACATAAGCAGACCTTTCATCTCTTGAAAAATTGTCATATTGACCATATACATACATTTAAGCATTTGGTTGCATTTCAGCACGTCCAGTATACTGCAGTACATGGAAGACATATAGCTCCTTAGTAAATAAAGCTGAGACACTGTATTATATTTATATATATTGCATGAATTGAGCACAGCTATAATCATTGTTTTAGAGAGTATTCAAACTCTATCTGTCATGCCGTCATTCAGTCTGAACATTGCAATAAATAATTCTTACCCTTTGTGGAAATTTTAAACAATGAAGAAGACAGCACATTCTTCTGACAGTAATGAGAATGGCCTTCAATTGCTGTAATTTACCATTTTAAAAATAAAGCTGCAGATAGTTGTGTATTTACCATATATAGTTGATTATAAGTTGACATATATAAATTGATGGCAGGTTTTGGGACCAGAATTATGGATTATGAATTATGGAAAGGGCACCATAGCTGCGCTGCTGCAGCTTGGCAACACTCCTTCAGCACTGTGTTGTATGGATGCAGCACCAGAGAAGCACCATGATGCTACACGCCATGTGGAGCAGCATGCAGCATCATGGTGCCCTGGGGGCAAAATCAGGGCATTCATCATCTGGACGAGAAACTCCATTTCTGCCCTCAGGCTGGCCTTAATGGCTGCTCTGAATAGGGCCTTAATTAGTGAGTTAGCTGGCTCTTTGTTCAAGCACAAATGCCAGGAGTGTACATTTAATATTTCTTTGTCTATTAGGCAGACAGATAGCTTTTTAATCCTTCATTTCAACATGTAGAACACTAAGGTGGGAAGGAGAAGGAGACACATTTTCTTCCTGTATTTGTCTCATATGGGGCTATAAAATTTTGCTTTTAATTCACACACGGACATTTGTGTGTATTTTGGGATGTCCTTTCCCCAGTGTACACACTGTCTTACACAAATTTCCCAATGTGCATATTTTCCTCCTTCATTAAAATGTGTTTGTGTACATTTTTCAAAGATTACACATTTTGAGCTATGCATTTTTTGTGTGTGTGAAAATGGGAAGGGGCACAAGACCTGGCAAACTATGTGAAGGTTTTGAATCAACAAAGCCTGGGTTTCTGCTTTCTTGCCTAGTCAACAGAGCTATGCCTTCTGCAGTACCAGTTCTCAATTGAAGCAAAGAATCATAAGAATGTGGTGAAGTGCACACCCATAGTAATGCACGTAAGAGATTAGGTACTTTTAAACTGTGGTTTTAATGGCTTTTACTTCCATTTGTACAACCTTGGGTCATAATGTATATAACTTCACATACTTTAAGATAGAGTAAGTTGGCCCTATGATATTTACAGGGCTTCCTGCTCATTCTCCTGAATTAGGGCTTTAGACTTCCACTCCAAAGCCCTGTCCTGAATGTACCACTGGAAACCTAGGACAAGTTATAAGTGGGCCCTTGGTATCCATTGGGGCTTTGTTCCAGGACCCCTCATGGATATCAAAATCCATGGATGGTCAAGTCTCATTAAATACCATGGTGCAGTAAAATGGTATTCCTTATATGCTCAAGTCCCATTATAATACAATGGTGTAGCAAAATGGTGTCCCTTATATAAAAGGCAAAATCAAGGTTTGGTTTTTGGATTTTATGTATTCTTTAAATATTTTCAAGCCATGGATGGTTGGATCCTTGGATAAGGAATCCGTGCATATGGAGGGCCAAGTATAAAGAGCAGCATTTCTTGGATTAAAGAATCCATTAAAGATTTAATTGCAACCTATTCAACCAACCTCAGCTCCTGTAGAGTTTAAGAGATGATGCTACTGTAACATTGTCAAACATGGCTTGCAAATTAAGTTCACTTGATGAGGCGTGCAGATGTCAAACAGATGCCAGTGCTTAGCTTAACGATGCAACATCAGTGCTTTTGGCATCTCCCCAAGGACTCTTAAAACATTTTAAGAGGGTAAACCAAAGTGGCTATTACATCCTATTTGCTGGAAATCAGGACAAGGGATTTTTTCTTTAAAATCTTTAAAATCCCTGGGTTAATGTACAACTGTGGTTTTCAGATGGAGGTGACCCATTATTTCTTTGTGTGAGACCCAGTTTCTCACCAAAACATCTCTTTAGTTCTCACCCCATATACCACTTTGTCTCCAACTTCCATTGCTATGAGTTGTCCAGAACAGATAGGAAAATCCAGAATATTCCAATTTCTTGTAAAAGTGTATAATGCTTCAGCTAAATAGTGCTCATAATGTGGAATTTTTTAAAAAAGGATTGACCATTGCACTTCCACTGTAATAATCTCAAACTATGCTACTGATTGAATGTGTCTATTGAAAAAGACTATCATGAAGATCCAAGCCTGCTAGAGTGTAAGAAAGAATGATCCTTCACTATAGTAGAAAAACAACTTGGTCCATTAATAGAACAACAGCATTTTAAACAATAAACCCTCAGTGATGCTTACAGAAAGCCCACTGAAATTAATGGAAGTTATTCATGACTAACTTAAGTCCCATAAATGTCAGAGTCTGCAATAAGCAGAATGAAGAATAGCTCTAACTCAGTATGCAGATTCTATTCTTACTAAGCATTACAAACAGAGCTTTCCCCACACATTTCAGATGAGTGGCTGGGGGGGAAGGATGCCATCAATCCAGAAATGTATAAAGCAGAAAAACCCAAGAGTTGCAAAAGGAGGTGCGGGAAGCAGTACTGTTTATTATGCAGCTGTTCTGGAGATGCCTAATCTAGCCACAGTGATGCATGCCTTAGTTACATTATACTTGGATTACTGTAACATGCTCTATGTGGGAATGCCTTTGAAGGGTGTTTAGAAACTTCAGTTGGTACAAAGAACTGCAACTAGAGTATGAACTGGAGCTAGTTACAAGCTTCATATAATTTCACTGCTCCAACAGCCCCAGTGACTTGTGGTCTGTCTCCAAGCCAGCTGGTTATGACTTGTAAAGCCCTATATGACTAAGGTGCTGTCTGTCTGACAGACTGTATCTCATTGCAAGAGCCTGACCAGAATCTGAGATCTCAGGAGAAGCCCTTCTTTCAGTCCAGCCTCCTTCACAGGTACATTTCATAGGGACATGACACAATGTCTTTCCCCTTGGCTGTCCCTAGGCTCTGGAACTCCCATCCTGGGGAGGCTAGAACAGTTTCCTCCTTGTTGTTTTAATATTGACAGCAAAGACTTGGATAATAGTTTTTAGGAGGTTGCTGAATTGTTTCAAATCGTACTGTATTTGTGCTGTTTATCCTTGTTAAGTGTGTTTATAAATTGTTTTAATATTTTAATAGTTTATTTTATGTTGATTTTTTGTATATTTTAAGTGTATTTTTTGATCAAATATATTAATATTTTTTGTGAAGAAGATTCAGGAGTCATCATCATCATCATCTTGAAGTTTCCTAACTGTGAACTGAATGAACCTTGTAAAAGGAATTCCATGAAGAAATCATACTGTGTACAAAACCGCAATTTACATGATTCTTCGTGGCAAGATGGGATAGTTAAGCTGGCACATCCTTGGGACACATGCCTAGATCTAGTGTCTAGATCAAGAGAAGTAATAGTGCCACTGTATTCTGCTCTGGTCAGGCCCCACTTAGAATATTGTGTCCAGTTCTGGGCACCACAATTCAGAAAGGACATTGAGAAACTGGAGCGTGTCCAAAGGAGGGCGACAAAAATGGTGAAGGGTCTGGAAACCATGCCCTATGAGGAACGACTTAGGGAACTGGGGATGTTTAGCCTGGAGAAAAGAAGGTTAAGAGGCGATATGATAGCCCTGTTTAAATATTTGAAAGGATGTCATGTTGAAGAAGGAGCAAGCTTGTTTTCTGCTGCTCCAGAAAACAGGACCCGGAGCAATGGATGCAAGCTACAGGAAAAGAGATTCCATCTGAACATTAGGAGGAACTTCCTGACAGTTAGGGCTGTTCGACAGTGGAATGCACTTCCACGGAAGGTGATAGAGTCTCCTTCCTTGGAGGTCTTTAAACAGAGGCTGGATGGCCATCTGTCAGGGATGCTTTGATCTGGATTTCCTGCATGGCAGGGGGTTGGACTGGATGGCCCTAGTGGTCTCTTCCAACTCTACGATTCTATGATTCTATGATTCTATGCCTTAGTAAGACAGACATAACTACCCGGCTGCTAAATTGAGTCCACCACCTTATGAACTTTCTGAAACCGCATTCAACCCCTTTTGATTATTTTAATGTATAGTCTTAATTGTTATTGCTTTTAATTGATATTTTAAAGGGAGGGAGGGCATAATTGGGTATGTATCATATGGATTCTTAACTGTAAGCCGTTTTGATTGTCCTTGACAGAGAAGCAGGGTATAAATAAAGCTTTTATTATTGATTATTTATAATCTCAAAATATAGTTAGCCTCCCTGCGTGAAAAAAATAATAACTAAAATTTCCTATCAAAGCTTTAAAAAATAGGTTAAGTATTTTTGAATGCATAATGCAAGTGTAATTTCAGCATCGCATACTGGTCTATCATTATGGCTGGAAGTTCAGCCATAGGCCTTGGGGAGGCAAAATTTGGTGACAACAGAATAGAGCTTCTGAATAAATATCTCAGCCCTCTCCAACCATCATCCTTGGCAGAGAAAAAAAACCCTTAAAGGCAAATTTAAATTTGCTTTTTAAATAATTTCTTTCCTGCCAAGGTCTGTTTCTTTTAGAAACCAGAAGTGACTTGTTAACCAACCACATGGATACTCATAGTCCAAGAAAGACTTATGTCCAAATGAGGTCCAGCATTAAAAAATAAAATACAAATAAATCAACAAATATAGAAGTCATCAATTGCTGTACACAATTGTACCAAATTGTAAGAAATGGAAGTAGAGTCAAGTAACATGTATCTGACTGGCAATTTTATGGCATATGACAATATATTAAATTGGTTTGTGGTACTGATAGATTTGGGAGCAGGGAGATCCTGCTATACCAGCTCCAGGCTTGAGTTAACTAAGGGGGATCAGGAGGTCTTGTGGGGTTCCAAAATATCTTGGATTCAGTGGATGCAATGCCACATGTGCACCCACATACACACCCATACCCCATTCATTATGCCTACAGGAACACTGCTAGTGGTACCAGAGAGAACCTTTATCCTACAAGAGGCATTTTCATGCTATAGTATAGAGTTATAGCACTATTTCTTCTTTAATAGGATGTACTGTCCTGGGTGCATCCTATGGACCCCTGAAGTCTGTAGTTTGGTGAGGCACTAGAGCACTCTGGCTGAGAGTTCTAAATGCCCCCTAAACTACAAATCCCAAGATTCCATAGGATGAAGCCATGGCAATTTAAGTGGAATCACAATACTATAATTGCGTAGTGTGAAGGGGCTCCAGAAGAGCATCTCTACCAGTGGGATGGTGCCTCTACCCCTCCAAAATTGGAATTCAAAAATCTGAAATGCTCTATTAGTTACTAAGAAGGTTCCCCCTGTCAATAGAAAATAAATTCAGCACTATGGACAGCTCCTTCAAAGTTCATACTGAAGCCTGGACCAGATTCAATGGTCTATCTGCCATTGACTATACATATAGTTCATTTTTCTTGAAGCACTCAAGAAACTAGAAGAAACAGTCTTCCAACTGAGTCAGTGATATAAGATATAAATGTAAGTGTTGATGTACTACATCCCATTTACTCCACGGGTCTACTCCAATTAGGACTAACAACCCAAGGCTTTTTACAGTTTAAGAGGGACTTGGGTGTGTTGATGAACTATTCTTCCTATCATGCCTTGTCATTGGCAAGAGTGGCTAGGGTGGATGGGGAATGAAATGCAACACCATTTGGAGAGTTACCTGTTCCTAAACTCCAGCTTACAGTCTAATTAATAGGTTACAAAAGGAACACTAGAAATTGGCCTTATTTTCACCCCAACAAACATTGGTAGGTTGCACCAATTCTGTTTTTTTTAAGTGCAGAACTCATTTCCGTGTTTGATTAGTAGGGGAATAGCCAATTATACCCCTTAAAGCAGCCAATTACACCCCTGAGAAAGCTTCTGGAGGCACAATTAGACATTTTAGCCCCTTGGCAAAACAAACCCAGCACATGAAAACTAGGCGGGTTACAGACCGCCGCCATTTGCTCCATGCAGGAGCCGCAGCAGCCACACCGCGCGGCTCCCGCACGGTCCAAAAAAGAAGCTCCAAAATGGAGCTTCTTTAAGCGGCGCCTCTATGATGTCGCGAGGCGCCAGGGGCGGACTTGCGACGTCATAGACGCCGCAACACGTGCGGACGCACAGTGTCCGATACGTAAATATGGCGGCCGCTGTGTGGAACGGCCGCCGCCATATTGTACGTACAGAATACGTACTAGGGTTAGGGGGGTGCAGAAGTACCACCCCTTCCTAACCCTAGTACGTATTCATTACATACTAAATGGTGGTGTGTAACCCGCCCTAGAGAACCCTGTAAAACACAGAATTTCTACCCATACATATTGCTAAAGATACTGTCTTATGATTGGCCTCCTTTCACTCTCAGATAAGTGTAGACTTTGTCTAGACTCTGTAAATATATGTAGGCTGATAAAAGATTTGTTATGGGAGATCTTTTCAAATGGTATTTTGCTAGCACACTTCCAATTTAGGAGATTATCACATTGCTTCTGGTGCTCGACTTAACTCTTCCAAATTTGGCTCAGATTTGGAAGTTAGAAAAGTCCAGCGACAAAATCAACCTGTCAAAACAGTTTTCTGTTGCCTCCAGGTCTGAATTTGGGCCTCGTAAGTCTCTTTGGTAGCTATTTTTTTCCAAATCAGGAGTTTCTGAATTGGAAAAAATGGCTGCCGAAGCTACTTACAGGGCCCAAGTTCGGCCCTGGAGGAAACGGAAAGCCATTTTGACAGAAAGGGCCATGCAATAAAATCAGTCTAACTTCTGAATTTGAGCCAAATTTGGATGAGGTAAGTTGGGCACTGGAGGTGGTGCAATAATCTCCTTAGTCAGGATCCAATAGTGTAGGCAAATTTTCAGTCTGTATGTGATCCTTAAACTATTTTGGCCCTCAATTACTCCAGATACCTTGGATCACGTGTCTTCTGTCCCCCACCTGGCAAAGGGGTGACCTGCTGTTCCAGAATACCTCCGGGAGCACCAACTCATCTTTTCAACAAGGAGCAAGTCTCCCTACATGGTTTAACGTGAATATCTGGTTTTTCAAAATTGTACGTGAATTTCTTGCTACTTCTGGTTTTGCATCTTTTTCTCTTTGGTCATTCCTGGCAGACAGTATCCTTTCTTGGTACTGTGTGGCATAACAGTCAGGTGGCGTAGAAGAATATTAGCCATGTCAGAATATGTCAGACAGGAGGCATCACTCGTAAGGCATTTCACCAGTTCTATCAGATCTTCATTGGTTTTCAGTTATTTCTAAGCACAGCTGAAAATGATGGGCAAGCTTGAACTGATATATACTGTAGTATGTGATGGGCTGCACAACCCTTCTTGGATTGTAAGATAGCCTTGTTACAGCCAGTGTGCTGCAGTGGTTTGAGTATTGGATTAGGTCTCCAGGAAGCCAGAGTTTGAATCCCTGCTTGGCCATAAAAAGCCTTGGGCAAGTCACATTCTCACAGACTTAAAGGAAAGCAATGGCAAAATCTCATCTGGTCCAGGTTTTACACCAATAAGGTAGTGGGAGGTGTTGACACTAGATAGTGACATTCACCATTGGGTCTTGTGTTGTATACCTACCTCGGGTTACGAAATTATTCGTTCCGCCGCGCTTTCGTAACCCGAAAAGCCTTCGCAAACCGAACCCCATAGGTGCTAATGGGGAAAAGCCGCGATTTCGTGTGAAATAGCGCGAAAAGCACCAAAATTTGCGTCGTAACCCGAAATAACCTTCGTAACCCGGAACAGTTATTTCCTATGGGATTTTTTCGTATCCCGGAAATTTCGTAACGTGGGTATTTCGTATCCGTATCCCGGTACCACTGTATTGTAAAAGTTCTGCCATACTACCTACTCCCCCCAACCTATGGAGGCCCAGTTAGCCATTTTTTGGCATCTCCCCCCCCCCATCCATATTTTCAACCTCTTTTTGGAGGGCTGTGATATATACTACTCTTCCTGGATACTGAATCACTTCAGTGGCAACAATGAGTGTATCTCGGTAGAATACAATACTTCTGTAAATCACTTAACTTTGTGAGGTGAAAGGTTCACTATAAGTCTCCAAAAATGTAATGAAGCTATTATGACTGTGACAAAGTCGCATTGTTTTCTGTAAGATGCTTCCACCAATGATAAGACACTTCCTATGAATCACTGGGAGAAGAGGCAATTATGTAAAAGGCTGGGGTGAAACCACACAGCTCTCAGCTACCCTTCACACAAACCATCATGGCTTTTGCAAATGCTACATTAGTGAGAATTAAATTAGGCTGCATGACATTAAGGCAGTTGGGGTTTTTTCCAGGACATCAATTTAGCAACATGTGCTTTTAATCATTGTACGTTTAGTTCCCAGGACGCTTAAAAAAAAAAGAAAAGAAAGAACACCACCCAAACACCAAACTAATACACTACTTTTAAACAAAACTGAGGGAGTCTATACACACCCATCACCCAAGTCACTTCTCTCCCTGTTTCCTTTTAGACAGCAATACACCTATTCCTACTTGAAAGCAAGATTCTACTTTGAAAGCAAGATGCCTATCTTTGAAAGCAAGATCAATTTTTCAGCCAACTAAGTAGCATCAGGATGGAGAAACAATTTCAGTTCGATGATCAATCCATTGTGCTAAACATTTTTTTAAAAGGTGTATAAATGGAGAGGAATGAAAAGCTGGATTTGTCAATAAGGATGCACAAGCAGCAAGTGAGTTTTTCTTAGCTATGTAATGACATATCAAGGATAATGCCAAAGAAGCTGACAACAGGATTTTAGATCCACGGATTTCAATGGGACTTACTCCCAAGTAAAAGTGTAAAAGCTGGGTGGCAGCTATGGTTGGATCCAAGGCCCAATTTTCTTGCCCCACAGACTGCAGACATTTGAAACAGGGGGGTAAATAGAAGTAGTTTGGGAAAATAAGTTGTGTGGTGTGTGTGTGTGTGTTGTACCCATTTAAAAGCCTTCTTGTCCGGGAGGCTTTCATGAGACATCCAGCTTTAGTTGTGCCAGAAAGAGGGTGGTCTGCAGTGCTTTGAGGGGACAAAGTGCAAAAGCATACATATGATCAACTTAGCCCACCAACCTATATAGCATTGCAAATCTGAATTTTAAAGTGGTATCTAAGGTGCTAGACCTAAAAATACTCCATTAAACATCAGTCAAACTTAAAGCAGATTCGCCACTCGCTGATATAATACTCACCAGGCACCATATCTGGAACTTCAATCTCCTTCTTTCCTTTTCCTTCTTCTGCTTCTGGTCATCTGATTTCAGCTGTCACTTAATGGAATTTGGTTCTTGCTGACCTTGATATCTGATTTGTCCCCCACTCTCATAAGACTGATAGCCAACTACCACTTTAGTTTTTGTGGGTTTTTCGGGCTCTGTGGCCATGTTCTAGAAGATTTTCTTCCTGACATCGCCAGCCATCTGTGGCTGCATCTGAAGATGCCAACCACAGATGCTGGCAAAATGTCAGGAAGAAAATCTTCAGAACAGGGCCAATAGCCCAAAAAACCCACAAAAAACTATGGATGCCAGCCATGAAAGCCTTTGATTTCATAACTACCACTTTGTCTGTCTCTGACAGTAAGGTAACTCTGAGTTAATATGGTCATTTTTATGGAGATAGTGGTGGATCTCTTGTACCTTTCATCCTACTCTTCTATGCATGATTCTAGAAGATGGATCAGCCTAATCCCATTTTTATGCCCTCTTTTTATGGTGTCTCAGGCTGCTCATCTTTCTCCAGAAGCAGAAATGTATATACATTTAATTTTTGCTTTTAAATACATTGACTTGAGGCATTTTTTTCTTTTAAAAAATCACTATAGATGTAGGATTTTTTTTAAAGGAACTTATTAATAGAAAACAGCTGTTGGGCTTGCATTCTGCTTTCTTTGCAGAACTGTTTCTGGAATTGAAATGCACTATAGTAGAACTCCAGGGAAGGTTTTTGGACATGTTTTAGACTGTAAAGCTTTAAGGGAAGTAAGTTTCTGGCACAGAGTGGTACTCCTATATGTACCGTTTCTAGCTTTTTGTCAACTCTTTCTTTTTCAAAAAGTAAGTACTAACAATGATAATACACACACACACACACACACAAATGTAAAAAAAAGCCCAACATGTTTCAACTTACACATTAAAAAAAGGTTAGCATGATAACATTCCTCTATAAGTTACTATGTCTTGATAGAAGACTTTTTCAACTATTCTTATTTAAAATTACTACAACAAAGCATTCATTTTGTTTTTGAGTCAATATCCCAATCCAGCCAAAGTAAAAGATATCTAAGTTCCAAAACCAATAACACATTCATTTTTAACTAGGGGGTGGATTTTGTATAGATTTACCCAAATTGACATCTCCTGGAGCTAAATACTGAATGGAATGCAGTTTGCATTCAGAAATCTGAGCTTGTGATGTTGACCACAGAAGAAAGAAAAACAACAACAACATGCGCACTCCTGAAAAAAGTGCAAAGTCAATAATATACAATTCTAAGATAAACAGAGATATGCTTTTGTTAATGGGTTCAACGCATACATTTGAAAAAAATGTAGTCAAATACAAATACAAATGAATGTCTGCTCTTAAGAAACAGAGACAGAATGATGGAAAGACAAAAACTGTAATGAGACAGGCCTTCATCTGAACCTGAAAATACTTGCTCCAATAGGAACCACTTAGCAGTAATGTGGGAGATTGGTGAGTGACCTAATACAAATTGGATTGGGGCTGCCTTGCCAAGGGAAGGCAGGCTAATTCTTTCCCAAAGTTAATACATATAAATTTTGTGTTAGAAAAATCTTTGGTATTTGCAGATGCACCTGTTCTTTTAAATTACAATTCTGTGATATGGAATTTAACTGAAGGTCAGTGTTGTTAGCTCCTGCATGTTTTTACTGTTGCCAACAGATTTCAAGGCCGCAAAGATAAATATTTACCATCCATTCCTCCATAGTTAGAAGATCTTACTGCTTTAGATATGCATGAATAGATATTATATAGATGTCAGCATATATTAGGTATATGCCATGCCCTAAAGATTCATATCCTATTTATTTTCCTTTCCCCTTTTTTTCTTTTTGCTCTGTTTACTTTTTCTGTTTTTGCCCCTGATCATACTTTAAAAATCCAATTTTTAAAGTTATTTCCTTCATCCATGTTGCTGTGGGAAGCTAGGAATTGTCACCCAACTCCCCTCCCTCTTATAACCTCTGGAAGAACAGAAGACTGATTAATTTGACAAAGACCAGGATTGGATTAGAAGTAATACTGACAGCTCCATTGAAGATGGGAGAAGTTTACCAAGGCAATCTTCTCATTCCAGTGACAGTTCTATAAAACGAGAAAGATGCTGTCAGTACACTGATGTTGATATCCAGTGGATAAGGTCATAATCTCCAATAAAAACATAGGCATTAATAGTATCAGTCAGAGCTTGGGAAAGTTACTTGCTTGAATTACAGCACCCAGAAACTAACCATGCTAGTTAGCAACTTTTCAAAGCTCTAGTATCAGTTTCAGTTGAGAGAACCTTTTTCTTAACTTTGCAGTTGTCTCCCAATTTTGAACATGTTATTGCTACCTGGACCTTGAGATATAGTTTTCCTCCGCTTGGAGAAAGGCTGATGTAACAGTCATGTATAAAAGAGATGTATATGACAGCAAAATCAAGGAAAGGCTCGTAATTTTAGCTGGATTGAAGCAACTGTGCCTACTCAAGAGGTCATTAGAATCAGACTTTCAAAAAAGTTATTTGTGGAGACTATAGCTCTTACAGTTCCCTAGCTAGCTGGATATGTTTTCAACTATGCCAGTTTTAAACATATAGTATTGAGAGACAGGAGTTGGTGGGGGGGGGGGGGGGGAAGCATGATGTATAGTTTGACTGAAAGTTAGAAATAATGTATATTCTTCATTACTTTAACTTAAAACAATGTGGTCTTAGACATTTTTATAATTAAATTTATGGATCCTTTCTTTATTCCATTTCATGAAAAGATGAACTTAAACAGTTAAATCTCTGTGGCCAGATCTTATTCTCTGCACATAATGTCCTCCTGTTGTTTTGGATGGTGGGTCTCTTCCTCATTGATCATTATTCCATAGCTTGGAAAAATTACTTTTAGACTACAATTCTCCCCTCCAAGGGGACTGGTGGGATTTGAGAAGTGTAGTTCAAGGAACAACTTTCTCAAGCTCTGGAAAATGCAGCTGTGATAAGAGATCAATATTCAGTCTTGCCTATGTTGGGAATGTCAGTAAAGCAATTCTTGGCAATGATGAACTGGATTTAAATCCAACAAGAATGTGACTACAAACTAGTTGCTGGTGATTAATGGTACAATTCCGTACAATACCAGCTTGACGTATTATAAGCATATGTTGCAGATGTGGGTGGTACAGACAACGGACCATGTCATCATGGCCAGAGAAATCTCATAAAATGCTCTCGGAGAACAGAAAAAAATAATAATGGAAAGGGTTATATAGGGTTATTATATAATAAATTATAACAATAACATAGAATCATTCTCATTTGGGCTGATGTCAAAGAGGATCATATGCTTTGGGAGTTAACTGGAGCTAAAAGAGAAAGCTCAAATAAGTCTCACAACAAATAATATATTTCCATGGATGAAAATCCAAAGAGGTTCCAAATGATAATTAGTTTCTCCAACAAGTAAGGTCAAACAAGGTAATTGCTACACTTCCAAGAACATGCATAGTATCTGGGAAATACTGTATATACTCAACTATAAATCGACCTTGTGTGTAATTCGAGGCCAAAATTATGGATTTTGATACGACTCGTGGATAAATCGAGGATAAAAATTAAGGGCACGCAACAAAGGATGTAAAGGACGAAGTTTACTGTCTTCATACAGAAATGTATTATTCAGATCCTTCTAAACGCAATTCCTCTTGGCACTCTTTTGAGGGAAAGCGTCAAAGGGCTGGTTCTCACTGGCCTTTATGCCGGGTTACCAATCGAATCCAAGGAATGGCGTTCCTATTGGAAACCGAATTAACTCTAGAACAGTTCTAGAGTAACCCGCAATCGTTCCCACTTAAAATCGAATCGTAAAGCGGGTTTTTATTTGATCCGTGTTATCGCCATTTAACGCGGGTTAAAAAAAATAGAAGGGTCGAACCTACATTTTCCCCTTGATTTGGTACAGGAATCGGAATATTTAAATAGGAACGATCAGCCTCTGAAATCAGGTTAACTGGATGGGAGGAGCGGACCGCGATGGGCTGGCCTGGGTGTGTCACCCTCTTTGGTCTCTTTCTGCATCGCCAGCACCATTTTCTTCCATTCGCATAGACGCCCCCCCGGTGAATTGCAACCTCCCCTCTGTTTGAGGAGAACCACTGAACACCATTTGTAACGGAGAAAGGCTGGATGCATAGCAATCTGGGGGGAAATAGAGCCTTTCCTTCTCTCTTTCCCAAACGGAATCTGGGGAGACATAGGAAACCCTGGATGTGTGTGTGTGTGTGTGTGTGTGTTTCACTTTATCTCTATCCCTGGAGACTTCTGCCCTCTCCTCTTTTGTATTGTGTCCTCCTTTCTATCCTGGACGTCTCTTGCTCTTGCTTTATTCGGCTTTCACTCTCTCCTCTCTCTTAGGTCTGCAGCCTCTTGCCTCTGGGATCATTCTCTTTTCCTCTTTTCTGTCTTGTGTCTCTATCCCACTTAAACCCACTGCCTTCTCCTCCTTGATCCCATTTTCCAACCCTGGGCTTTGGATCCAGAGTCTCTACCCACTTAAACCCACTGCCTTCTCCTCCTTGATCCGATTTGGCACACACACACACACACACACACACACACTATAGTTAGACAGACAGACAGACAGACAGACAGGAAGGCACACACACATGATTATATATATATATATATATAAGCAAATTTGCGGAACTGAGGCTCTTTCCAGAGGAACTATGGGATGGCTCCCAAGAAAGCCCAGGGAGCAATCTTCTCCAAAGATTCTCTCCCCATGGGGCGGCCAAAGTGAATCTGGGGAACCGAGGCTCTTTCCAGAGGAACTATGGGATGGCTCCCAAGACAGCCCTGGGAGCAATCTTCCCCAAAGATTCTCTCCCCATGGGGCGGCCAAAGCGAATCTGGGGAACCGAGGCTCTTTCCAGAGGAACTATGGGATGGTTATTTGTTGTGTTTGTGAGACATTTATCCTCCTCTGCCAGAGAGTGCTGGTGCCATAATAAACTACCATTCCCAGGATTCCCTAGCACTGAGTTATGGCAGTTAATATGGGGAGACACAGAAGAGGACGAATAAGCACCTCCTGATTGGCTCTTTTTAAAAAAATCGCAAAATTTATAACTAATTAAAAACGGCCAGGTAGTGGGAACGCAGGTACAGGCTACATCGGTGTATGTTACTCCGAATAAATGTGACGTCATGATGACGTGCTTTGATTGACAGCCGAAAAAGGCAAGTGTGAACGAAATAACGCTAAAACCGGGTTATATGTACACCGATTCATTCTTGAATAGGAACGAAAGCGGATCATTTACAGCGATTCAGTTGGTACATGAGAACGAAGAAAAAAAGCGATTTGGAACGCGGGATAACACCTGTGTTATTTTGAATCGGATTTAACGGAACCGGTGTATTTTAAATCGTTGTAAATCGTAAGTGAGAACAACCCCAAAGTGGTGCCACCACTGCCATTTTCCCACCCAAGCATTCAAAAAGGCCAGAAAGAGGTGGAAAGAGTAGAGGCGGTTGATGCAACATTTTGGTGCTCCCAGGATGCACTAAGCTCTTACCTTTTGCCACTCTACTCAAAAAAGAGTTAAAATACACTACTTACATTGACCCGTGGATAAGTCGGCCCAGCTTTTGACAAAAATTTCTAGACTCACACATGAGTATATACAGTACCCTGATAACCACACATGTTTGTGTTGGGTGCCGTATAAACAAAGTCTCTTTTGATGCTGTCAGATTAAATTGCAATAAAACACAATAAAATCCACCAAATAAATAAATAAATGTATAGATAAAGGACAACACAAAACCAGCATAAAACCAAGAAGTACAGCACAGATGACCTATACAGCACCTGAATGTTTTTCCAGATGTAGCAGTACAATGACTTCTTGACAAATTCAGTGTTCTCTGCCCAAGTAAGAGGCCTGTAGCTTCACAAGAGATAGAGACATCCTGGATTGTATGCCACGGGCATTTCTTAGATTGTACGCCATGGGCAGGTTTACTCTTATCTATTTTATTGTTTGTATGTACAGCGATGTGCAAATCTACAGTGCTATATAAATAAAGCATAATAATAATAATAATGGATCCCAAGAGGAGTTACTGTACTGCTGCAATGGAGTTCAAATTTCAGTTTCTAAAGCCCTATACAGACCGGCACTTTGGGCCAGCATGGGGGTGGAGTCGGGGCATTGCGTCCAGATGATGCATGCCCTGATTCTTCCCCCAGGGCACCATGATGCTGCGTGCTGCTCCATATGGCATGCGGCATCATGACGCCGCTCTGATGCTGGATCCATACGATGCAGCATCGAACGAGCAATGTAAAGCCGCACCACTGTGGCTATGGTGCCTTTTCCAGGGTGCAAAAATGAGCCACTTTTTGCAGCTCCTTTTCATGCCCTGGAAACTCTGGATTGGGGCTGCGGCATGCAGTTGCCACAGCCCTGGTCTAGCTAGGAAAGGGGTGGTGTCCCTGCATCCCTTAGGGGCTGTATGTACCGGCCCTAAGTCTCTACATAACCAAGAGAAGTGTGGCTTCTGCCTACATAGAGATCCTTCCAACTGAACTACAGCAGAGACAACATGTACATAAAATGTAGGCCTGTGACTCCAACATCATCACTCTTCTTGTTGTATGATTTTAAAACATCTTTTGCCTGATGAAGACATGGGTGGAACTTCAAAAAGGTTGTATTATGTATTGTGTGCATTTTGGCTGGCCAATAAAGGTGTCACTCCTTCATGGATTTTGGATTTTGTTTTATTTAACATAGATTGTTATTGTTGTTAACTGCCCTTGAGTCAACCCTGACTCATGGTGACCTTCTGGATGAAATATCTCCAAGACTCCCTATCCTTCACTGCTCTGCAAACTCAGACCGTGTCCTCCCTGACTGAGTCCATGCATCTGATGTGCAGCTTTCCTTTCTTTCTACTACACTCTACCTTTACTAGCATTGTTATCTTTTCAATATGGCCAAAGTATGACAGCCTCAATTTGACCATCTTGGCTTCCAGGAAGATTTCAGGCTTGGTCTGTTCAAGGGCCTATTTGTTAATCTTTTTGTCTATGCATGGTATATTCAGCACTTTTCTCCAACACCACATCTCAAATGAGCTATTTTTCTTCTTATCTGCCTTTTTTTCACTGCCCATCTCTCATATCTGTACATGGTGATGAGGAATACAATGGCTTGAATGATTCTCACTTTAGTGTTCAGTTGATCAGAATGTATATCTTTACTCTTTAAGATTTTGTCAAGTTCTTTCATAGCTGCCCTTCCCCATTCCTCGTCTTCTTTTTATTTCTTGACTGCAGTCATCATTCTCATCAACGTTTGATCCTAGGTATGAGAACTCTTTAACTATTTCAATTTTCTCATTGTCTAGGTTGAATTTATGTATTTCCTCCATGGCCATTATTTTTGTTTTCATTATGTTCAGCATTAAGCCCGACTTTGCACTGTCTTCCTTGGCCTTCCTCAGTAGGTTCCAAGTAGGTTCCAGACTTGTTCCAAGTCTGTTATGTTTTCTGATAGCAATATGGTGTTATCCGCAAATCTAAAATTGTTAATGTTCCTTCCTCCTATCTTCACTCCTCCTTTTTCTAAGTCTAAACTTGCTTTTCTTATGATATATTATGAAAGCTAAAATGAACTGCATGAACAAGAGTCCAACCTAAAACACAAATCTTAATACAGAATTTAAAACCTTGGGTCTGTCATCTTGCCAAATATTCAGCTGGTCAGTCAGCCCATTTTATACAAATTTATATACAGACTACAGTCGGCCCTTCCTATACACGGATTTCTTATACACAGATTCAAGCATCCATGGTTTGAAAATGTTCAAAAAAAGTATAAATTTCAAATAACAAACCTTGATTTTCAATTATTTATAAGGGGACACCATTTTGCTATGTCATTATATTTAATGGGAATTGAGTATCCATGGATTTTGTTATCCATGGGGGATCTTGGAACCAAACCCCAGCATATTAAAAGGGTCCATTGTATATGCATTCTGCCCACTTTGTTTACAAGAGACTCAGCAAGGCTGAGAGAATTTTAGAGCTGTAGTCCAAAGTTTCCAGACTTTGGAGAATTAGGGCTATGGACATAAGCCCTACCTTTTCCATCCTTCAGTTCCCTCTGTTGAACACATAGGCTTGTGACAGGGCTCTGTTTATAGTCACTTGAAAGTGAATATAATTATCTACCCTCCTGGCGGCCTACTTTTTCTACACATGCTGAAGCAAACATGAATAAGAGGTTCCCTTGCACACCTCTCCATTCAACACATTGTGATTCTGAACTGAAGGGATAAGGGAGGTGATACATGCATTACCCTCATCCCTTTTAGTTGTATTAATCAACCATTTTCCAGATTATCACATGTGGTTTTCAAACCAGAATTATAGTAATAAATGCCTTTGGTGATATTTATCACACAATGTCACCTCTGACTCATAGCTGCTGTGTCTGTGAAGCATGGTTAGGGCATCCCTTTTCATTGATGTGGACTTATCAATAAACTCCCAATCCCACTGCAGTCCCATTAGATCTCATGGGCAGAACGTTGCTGCCTTGGCAGCTGTGATATTGGCACCCACATGGTGTTAGTGTCTCCTTCTCTCCCCCTCCCCCTCACTGTTCCTTTCATTATTTTTTTTTCTATTTCTTTTCTTTCTTTTAACTTAAACTGCATTAACAGAACTCCAGAACTGCATTAAAAAGGTAAAAATAATATAAAATAATACGAAACAGCAAGAATAGGGAGGCCAGGTTAATGGGGAGTCTGGAAGAGAGAGCTATGGCAGAAACAACCCCAGTGATGGGATTCTGAAGATGTGCAACAATGGCTGCTCTCAATCTGGTAAGTTTCAATGTTCATTAATTAACAGGATTGTAATGAGAATAGTGTCGGGTTTTCAAGGGTTAAAGTCAGCACACTGGGAAATGCTTAGATGTGTGTGTGTGGCTGACCATGAGCATCAAGCCTGTGAAGGACAAAGCTGGATCCTTGCCTTATGTGGGGGATCCGTTCTGGACCGCCCCCCCCCCCCCCGCGTAAGGTGAATTCCGCCTATTCTGGAGCCCCATTCACTTGAATGGGGCTCGTACACAAGGTGGTGTGGTGGTGCAGCAATACGCGTGCACCATGGGCACGCGCCCCATTCATCTGAATGGAATGCACCACCCATGGTGCACTGCGCACTTCCCGCGGCTCGAGCACATAAGCTCAAAGCTGCGTATAGCGCACCCGTGTATAATGCGGGCGCACTGTAAATGGATACATACTGGTTTGGGAGCATTCCTTATCACACATTCTGCCAAAAACATGACTGGGGCTGTTTCTGGCATCAATAGTACCTTCCATTCTCTTCTGCACTCCTACTTAAGCTCCCTGCCCTATGCCCACCCAGCAGGCCTTTATTTTTATTTGTAACACAATGTATGAATTATGGTAATGCGATTTAATAACACAAAGATGAAAGAAAAGAAATTGGGGAAAAAATTAAGAAAGCAAACTTCCTGAGAATAGCAAGCAGAGGAACTGGTGGAAAAGAAGATAGACACCATATCCACCCAATGCCAGGACTGCTATGGGAAGGATTTATCACAACAGAGGATTAATGCCACAGCATAATTAGCAGCTTATTGATGGGTTTCCCCTGTCAATGAAAAGGGACAGCCTAACCACACTTGAGAGCCTAACCAACCATGCTTGAGAGCCAGTGTTACATAGTGGTTTGAGTGCTGGACTATGACTTTGGAGACCAGAGTTCAATTCCCAGCTCAGCCATGGAAACCCTTGGGGAAGATACATGCTCTCAGCCTCAGGAGAAGGCAACAAATCTGAATAATCTTGTCATGAAACCCATGATAGGGGTTATGACCTTAGTGTTGCCATAAATCAGAAATTACTTGAAGGCACACAACAACAAAACAACAACAAACCATATTTGGGAGACACAGCTGCTATGAGTCAGTGGCAAAGTTATGTGATAAGTAATGTCAAAGGCACCATTTTATTATTTTAAATGCAGTTTAAAAGCCATGTGTGATAATCTTGACTAAACTGGGACAGTTGAAGGGTAAACAGACAGGATGAATTAAAGTTGGAGGTAATGTACATTGGTTATTATTTTAAGAGGATGAAATCTTAGGCCCGTTACAAACAGGCACTTTAGTATGCGCTCCGCGCGTGCTAGGGTTAAAAAGGGGCGTCCTTTCCGGACGCCCCCAAGCCTAGGACGCGCGGAGCGTGCACAAAATGGCGGCGGCCGTCGCAATGAGGACATCACGACCGCGCCGCCTCTATACGGGGTGGCGCGGAAGTGACGTCCTCGCTCTGCACCAGGCCATTTCGGAGCTCCTTCCTGGTTTGGTCCACGGCGCAGCCTTCACACGGCTGCGCGCAGCGGACCAAAGGAGAAAGGGGCCAAACGGCCCCTTTCTCCTCCTCCCTGCTGCCGCGGGGTGTCCTTGGGGCTTGAAGCCCCAGGGACACCCCTTTTCAGGCTGCGGGGAAGCGGCATTTTGCCGCTTCCCCACAGCCTGAAAAGCGGTGGATCGGGGCCTCAGCGGCTGCTGTTCTGACTGCTGAGGCCACGATACACCGGGGGGGGGGGAAGGACGGGTGCAGCCCGCCCCAAACAGGCGGTCTGTAACCCGCCTTAGCTATTTTTTATATTTTACTTATGGCTCCTCTCCTTATTCTATCTGATAAAAATATGGTTCCAGCTGAGGAATTACACTTAGGTATCCACATCTTTTTATCAGGAGCTATGTTAGAAGAATGCTTGTGGTTCTCTGGAAGGGGCTAATCCAGGGTTTCCCCACATGACACCCTCTTGATCTTTTAGAAGACAACTTCCACAATTACTAAATATTCACCCAGAGCTTGGAAACATTGCTGTTTGAACTACAATCCCTGAAGTCCATGCTGGCTGCAGGATTTTGGGAGATGTAAACTAAAATGTAACTTTTCTAAGCATTGGCCATGATAACTAGACTAATATGAACAGTCAGGTTGGATTAAGCTGAAAAAGAACTGTGCCCTGTTTTATATACCTTATAATAAAGGTAAAGGTAGTCCCTTTAATGTCTAGTTGTAACTGACTGTAGGAGACGGTGCTCATTTCTGTTATTAAGCTGAAGAGCGAGTGCTGTCCGAAGACGACTCCAGTGGCCATGTGGCCAGCATGACTGCACTGAATGCTGTTACTTTCCCATCGAAGTGGTACCTATTTATCTACTTGCATTTGCATGCTTTCAAACTGCTAGGTTGGCAGAAGCTGGGACTAGTGAAAGGAGCTCACCTCATCATGTGGAACTCGGGCCTTGAACTGCCAACCTTCCAATCATCAGAACTAACATCTTAACCACTAAGTCACTGTAAAACTGACAGGCCTTATAATACTGAGGACAAATGCAACATTTTTTATTGTTTGTTGAACAGAATTCTGTCATCTTCCCTCACAAAATACTTCTGATTTAGTGACTGCATTTTCCCAATACTTATATGGCTGTATCATTGTAGAAAACATGAAGTTCTCCCCTGAGCTAGAAGGGCCAATCAAATTTGCAATATTGTGTGCAGGGTGGTTTCAGAAGCACATAACTTCCAACATTTCATAGAAAAAAGCTGGATGTATATGTTAAATAATATCAGAGTGTAGTCAGAATGGCAAGTTATTAATTAGGAAGGTACAAGCTAGGAGATGATGCAGCATTTTGCTTTTTCCTGAGTCTGCTGGGAAGTGGAAGATTCTGTCCCCTCTCTCCTCTCCCCTTGGTTGAATTACCCCAGTGCAAACTACTTTGCAATACTGAACTCAGTTTGCAACAATGGGAATAAGGTGGGAACAAAGAGGGAGGAAGAGAGAGAAATTGGAGCAGTTTAAAGTCAGCTGAAAAAGTGGTATGGTGGAGGATTTATTGGGACTGTCTTACTCTGGTCCTGGCCTTACTCTGCTGGAGTCATGGCCTTTACACATAAAAGAGTCTGATGAAAGCTTATTCACAATTCACATTTTGATTTTTTTTTTTAAAAAAATCAAAATTGTTTTGCAACAAACAGGTCACTAGAACTGTCTATCCTAGTCAAGTAGCAGAGTTCTATCAAATGAAGGTTCAGATCATAACATCATGTAAGCAATAGGATTCAGTGTGACTGCCATCAGGTACAGTTTTCAGTGTTGGGACATGTTACAGAGGAGCTCAGGAGTAAAGGCCTTTCAAGATTCACACGCAGAGACAAAAGTTCCCATATTCAATGCTTCTCATTTCCAGTCATAAGATATGAGGTGACAGGTGCTGGGAGTGGCTTGGCCAAGACCTTAGAGCAGATTTCAGCAAGCTGTGGTTCTGCAGACATTGTTGGGACTGTAAATCCTCTTATCCATGAGCATTAGCCAAACTGGGCACAACTTGGCCATCTCTGATGTAGTGAGCTATTGCCATTCAACAGACTGATTATATCTCCCATTTTATAATCTAGACAAGGAAAAAAGGAACACATTTTCACTTGTCTTCAAGTGTGATATCTATGTGATATTTTGAAATTAGAGCACCACAGCCTTTCCCCTTGGTGACAATATGCCTGAGAACTTGAAGAGCAACTACTAAACATTTCACTGTGACTGTAACAGCAGTGAATTTTCATTTTTTTAAAACTCACTAACCAGGCTTTTCATGGTTAGTGCATTCTGTCTTTTGTGCAATGTGACTCTGGTATATTCTTATGGAGATATGTAGTACTGTATATGGAGTAAGCCACCAGAAGGTGTCTGGTTGCAGAAGAAGAAATGTATAACTCTAGTGAATGAAGTATGAAACTGGGAACCTATTGTTATGGTTTGGTCAGTGCATTTGAATTCAGAATAGCATATTTTCAGTCTGGAAATATTACTTTTTATACTATACTTCCCAGAATTCCCAGGCCAGTGTAACTTGTTACTTCTATACATGGAAGTTCCATCAATTTAACATAGCTAAGTGGTTGTTAAAAGACCAGCTGACAAATATATTTGTCCCTTGAAAAGTTATCAGAGTAGTCAATGCTAAAGACAAACTAATCTGTCCATTTCAATTTTTAATTCTTCATTATTTAAATTTGGTTCTTCTCAAATGATGATTATTTTATTAAAGTTTGCATTAAAATTCACATGGATTTTGATGCACATATGATCCTTATACATGCATTTATTATTAACCTTTATTTATAAAGCGCTATAAATTTTACACCCAATGCTTCAAAATATATGTATTGCAAGCACTTTCCCTGACACAAACCCTTTTAGAACATTTTGTGTATAATTATATGCACTTTATCTGCTTCTTTTCACAAGCCCCATTGCAAAATTTAGATAAGTTTTGATTTTGTATAACTGAATTTTTATTGACATATATATTTGAGAGTGTGAACACAGGATGTTTGTATTTGCACTAAATCTCAAGCAAACTGAAATTCTCCTGTGTCCCTAGGTAAAACCACATCTTGGTAATGTGTTTCAAAGACCATTCACGCTTGAACAGAAGGGTAACTGGAGACATGCAAAGAGAAAAGTCCAGAAATATAATATGTTGAAAAGGTTTCATCTAAGCATTCATTCTACTCAGTCACAGAGTCACAGAGTGTGTATTTGTGCATGCACCTTCAAGTCGTCTGTCAATTTATATGAACCTCATAAATTTCATAGAGTTTTCTTAGGCAAATAATAGTCATAGGTGGGGGTTGACTTTATAGTCTTTCTTACTAGTTCCTTCCGCTGAAATATAGCCTAAAGTACCTTGGGTAGAATTCCCATACAAAGCACAAATTTTGTCTTTCAATATGGAAGCACAATTTACTTTTGTGTCACACAACTAAAATAGATTGATTGCACTGATGCTTAATTAGTATTTAACAGTGGCTTGAATACTATATAATACATTCTGCAATGGAACTGGCAGCATCTTTCTGATTCATGAGTTGTTGCATCTAAGGAGTCAGTGGTAAGAGAGTGACATCTAGTGCCTCATATCTGTATATCTTTGTAAGGCATTTTTACTTGATAGTTGTGTGTCCAAATGGACACCTAGTCTTGGCATTTGGTCATCCAGTGGAGACACATGAACAAATGCCATTTAATTAGTAAACTACACAATTGCCACCTGTATCTTCTTTAGGTTAATGCAAAACAAAAATAAAAATAATCCTTAAATATATATATATTTGAAATCCTGGTTCTGTTGTGTTTTTGAAACACTTTTTCTAAGCTTTTATAAGAGGTATAGGGATTTTTCTTCTTTCTAATTCAGGTATTTTCTAGTAGTTTACTTGAAAATAAAAATTCCTAGGATGCTTTTAAATATATTTATAACTCAGCATTAAGAATTAAAAGGTTCCCAGTAGTGCTTCAAGTACAAATTAGATAATGTTCTCTTTCTATGTTTCTCATGGGCACGTTATTGTGTTTGACTTCATACTGAAGTATACTTTATGGTTGTGTTTCTGTTCAAATCCTACTCTCTACAATACTGACAGATGATCTCACAATGACAGAGGAGGACTACAGTTCAGCAAAGCAAAGAATTCTCAGCCTAACCTTCTGTAGATGGCAATTTGTAGCAGGATATATATATGATTTTTCAGTTGCCAAGTAAAACATTTCTCCCAGGGGAAAATGGCATTTTGATGCTACATTTTAAACGTTTATTTCAATGAGAACATGGGTCTTTTGAAATCAAATCTTCTTTAAGGGAGAACCCATTTTTATTGGGACACATGATTTGCACACCTTGATCTGTGAGAGTAGAAAGAGTGGGCTGCGCTTCCCTGTATAAAAGAAACTTCTTGGCTTGTAAGATAGCTTTGATACAGGGTGACCAGATGTCCTAACTACAAAGGAGGACAAGGCACTGCAAAATGTAGGATGTTCAAGAAAAATGTAGGTCATTACTAAATAAAAGCTAAAAACACTAACAAGATAAATTCAGGCTTCTTAGTCATGCTCAAAATGGAGGACATTTTGAAATTCCTCCTGGACAGAAGGTTGAAATGTAGGACATCTCCTGGAAAAGGAGAACATCTGGTCACCCTGCCTTGACAGTGCCAGGGGGAGACAGCATGATCACAAAGGTTGTTTTCCCAGGGTGAGAGTCATCCATTGCACTTCAGATGTGCTGACCTCTGCAATTTCCCCAAATGCAGGAAACTCAACTACATAATTTGTGGTAGTGGTCTGAGTGTTGGACTAGGACTCTGGGCGAGAAGGATTCATATCTCTGTTCAGCCAAGAAAACCCACTAGTTGACCTTTGGAAGTTGTACTCTCTCATTGGCAGATCTTCTGTGAAGGCATCTAGTCAAGAAAATTCTGATAGTGTGGCCATAAATTGGAATCAACCTGAGAGCAGATAACAGCCTCAGCAGAGAACGTGGTCCATCTTCCCTTTTTGGGAGGCTGACTAAATGACAATCATATTGTGGCCTCCTAAATGTAGAGTCGTGTTTCTGAGAATGCATGTTTTCCTTGCAAACCTGTTATTTAGTCTACCATCATAGATAAGCTGATCTGTTTGTTTTAATTTTTAGTAGTGTCATTATACTGCATGTATAAATACATTGTTGTGCTTCTGATTTCACTCAGTTGGCTTTTCTTTCATTATTTTATTGGCGGAAAGTGTCAGCAGAGTGTCAGCATGTAACATTGTAACTGAATTTAGACTGCTGAATTATCAGGAGTAGCAGCAAGTTTTATCCCAGAAAGCAATCACACTGGGACTCTTCACCTAGAAAAGCAAGGCTACCATTGTAGAGACTACATTTTGACAGCAAAGACTTCTCTGACAGGAGATGCAGGGAGCTATCTTTGCCGCAGGTTCTCCGGTAGAAGCAAAGTTGTCTTCTCTCAAAGGAGGGAGGCTTGAGTCTGGGAAAGAAGGAAGACCACCATAAAGTGTCTCTAGCAGTGGAACTGAACTGAAATCTGAGATTTCTGTCTCTCCTTCCAGATTGCCCTCCCATGCATTCTATGCATCTTCACTGCAAGATACATTGCATCCTATTGTCACTTCCCACAATAAGCTCTTTTGAAGATTACTCGACCAAATTTGTGGAGAGGTTTAAATTTTAAGGGGGGGGGGGGGGGATAGGGTTTTTTAGAATTTTAACTGTATCTTGTTTTATTGTTGTATTCCGCTTAGGATAGATTCCAAGCGATTAAGCGGAATATAAATAATAATAATAATTATTATTATTATTATTATTATTATTAAGTAAATATGATCTAGAACCTGGGAAGGAAGCAAAAAGGACAATGTTAAACCCTTGGGATTTGATGCAGAGTGCCGCTGGAAAAGGGGGAAAATTCCTGTTGGACAAAGGCACCCTACCCTGTTTGGATGAGTTTTGGCACTTCCTCTTCCTCACCAGTCCCTGGTGTGCCACGATGTTCTCCCTCTGCAAAGACATTCTAGAAAGCACAAGGATAAAAGAGGGACAAGAATGTCACCTTCCACACATTTTCTGCCCCTTTTTGTTTTCCAAAACCAAACCAATGTCCTTATTTTCAATTCATGGTGGATGGGTGGGGGTGACTTTATAGTCTTTCTTACTTTTACTTGGTTTTCATAGGCTTTCAAGTAAACTCTGAATTATGGCAACCCTGTCACAAGATTTTCTTGGCAAGGTTTATTCAGAAGTTTGTCATTGTCTCCCTTTCAGGTTGAGAGAGTGTGACTTGCAAGGTCACACAGTGGGTTTCCATGGCTGAACAGGGACTCAGACTATGTTTTTAGTCCCTTTTCCAGCCCAATGTTCCAATCACTAGAAACTGGCTCTCCACATCATGGGCCAACAGAACAAGTCGATGCTTAGCCATGATTATTTATCCACCTCCATCTATCTTTTTTGGGGGGAGGGGAACTACTCTTTTTCATTATACCTCCTGAAATGCCCCCGCCAGCATGATCAGTGGCTATGTTGGATGAGTGATTCTGGGAACTGTAGTTCCCAAAAATTACTCTTCCAAACATATGCCCAACTACCACTCTCCATAGCTGTGGGAAAAGCAAAAAGCAAAATGTATTTGCCAGCTAAGCAAATCTTAATATTTAAGAAGTTCTGATCATCTAAATTCAGCACACTCTCACACTGGATACAAAATAAATCCATTGCAGTTGTTTCAATAAAACATACTTTCAAGTAAATGCAATTAGGAGGATTGCAGCTTGTCTGGATCATTGATGCCTGGTCTCTTTAGAATACAGACAGTTATATTTTTAGTTATGGTTTAGTTTTGAATTATGCACAGTACAGGAATATGGCTCGTCACACATGTTTTATATGCATGCGAAATGCATTTGGACAACTGTATGAAAACTGTGGTTGTTCCACATGGATTTCATCTTGGAAAACCACTTTTGAGCTGATTTTTTTTTCTTCTGTTGCTGCTGAGTAAGAGATACGACAGATACTACTCAACATTATTGTCTGAAACCTGGCATGTCATTTAATGTGCTATAATTCAATTTTGTAACATGGCAAAAGTGAAATGGTGTAGAGGCTGGCTCCAAGCCAGGGATATAAACTGATATAGTTTCAGGTCATTGACAACTGGCTCTCAGTTTGCCTAAAATAAATGGCTTATTTCATTATGAGACAATTAATATTGTTCTACACATATAATTCCAAAATATGCAAGAAGAAAACCTCCTCTCAACTCTAAGTTAGGACATGAACTTTTTAAGCCAAATGTGTAAAGATACTTATCAGGATAGTCAAGTAACTTGGGAATGCCTTAATTCAAGCCCCTTCTATATATGTCAGGCCCAGATAAAGGTCATTTTTTAGGCATGATCTATATCTCAAAAAATGGAATTCCCATCACAAAGGAGGCCAATTGTCCTTCCTCTGGTGTTACAGGAAACTGAAAAAGTCATAAGCTCCTTTCTATAGTTGATACTTGCAGATGCTTAGATGGCCATTTGTTGTTGTTGTGCACCTTCAAGTTGTTTCCAATTTATGGTGAACCTAAGGCGAACCTATCATGGGGTTTACTTGGCAAGACTGTTCAGAGGAAGATTGCCATTGCCTTCCTCTGAGGTTGAGAACATGTGACTTGTTCAAGGTCACCCAGTGGGTTTCATGGCCAAACTGGGAATTCAATCCTGGTCTCCAGAGTCGTAGTCTAACACTTAAACCATTATGCCTTGCTGGCTCTCTCATATTTCATTTATATTGCGCCCTGCACATTCTAACATTATTTTTATACTATACCAGCTGGCCTATCTACTATTCATGCTACAGCAGCCCCTGGTATTACAGAACCCATTAGGACAGTGGTGTCCAACTTGAGTTCCTTCAGAAGTTGTTGCATTGCAATTTCTTCCAGCTCTTTCCAGCACAGGGAGAAATGTAAGGGTTGGTGGCAACTGCATTCTCAGGCAGGCATATTCCTGCATTAGGACATTTAACATCTGCACTAATATTCCCATACACCTTGGAAAAAGTATCTAAGGACTTAATGAGTAGTCATAATATTACCCACTTGCTAAACCAAGGAGAGCTGGGTCTGTTCAGTGTGATACCAACTGCTTTGAGTTCCAAAGTGGAAGATAGGCAGATAAAAATATATTTAAAGTAAATTTTAAAAAAATACAAAAATATATACACTTACTCATCTGTGTTATTGTGCTTTGCTTAATTGGGGCAGGGATAGGAACTATGCAGCCCTCCAGATGCTATGGCTTGGGTTCAGGTTATTTGAAGGGCTGTGTTGTCCCATATGAGTCTGCTTGTGTTTTGAGATCTTCTGGGGTGGCTCTTGGCTCTATCCCTCCACCCTCACAGGTACATCTAAAAAATAATAATATAATAATAGTTTATAACATCATTTCCACCAAAGGGTGGAACATCAAACATATATAATCAAAAACAGACGATAAAACACAGACAATAAAAATGCTAAATGCTAAAATAATATGCTAATACAGTCACTCCTCCGTTTTTGCGGGGGATCCGTTCCCCGCAAAAACAGAAACTTGCTTATATTCAAGCCCCTTTGGGTGGGGACACAGGGCAGGGCTTTCTGGATGGATACTCCCAGATTCTGCAACTCCTTTCCTGGAGCGATTAGATTGGCACCCTCCTTGCTATCCTTCCTTAATCAAGTGAAGACCTGGTTTGGTAGGCTTTGGAAGACAAACCGCTCAGTGGGAAATGGCCTTGCAAAATGTGTTGTATTGCCTATTTGTTGTTTTACTTTCAGTGGTTATGTTTTCAAGTGGTTTTAATCTTATTTACAGTGACTACATGTCATGCACTGATGTGAGTTTTAACATGTTTTAACATTTGCAAGCTGCCTTGTGTCTTAGACTTGAAAAAAGTGGAGCATAAATACTACTGAGGATGATAATGAAGTTGTTGTTAACTCCATTGGCTGTGCTTTCTAGGCCTGTTGGGAATTGCAGTTCAGTAACATTTGGCGGACGTTTTTATGGTGACTTGCTTAGGACTAAAGCCTTAGTATCTCGATTGATGGCTTCAAAGAGGAACAGTCAAAATAAGAATTTATTTTTGCACGTACCTTTTAACCTTTTGGCATTACAAAAACATGATGATGATGATTTATTTATATCCCACTCTTTTCTCAGAACCCATTTTAATACCGTGGGACGCAGAGCGGCTCACAATATTAAAAGAACAGTGCAATTAAAAATATAGAGAAGTGGTACATTAAAACAGAATTAAATTATTACAATATTAAAATAGACTACGTAATACTTAGACTACAAATAGTCATGCCTACATTTGGGAAGATTGCCTGGAAGTCCAAGTACACTAAGATCTGCTACTTGGTTCTGGCACTGGCTGAGGACATCTGGCCCTCCAGACATTTTGGACTACAACTCCCACATGCCTTCATCATTGACCGGGAAAAGTGAGATTTCACCTCATTGGAAACAACTGGAAGCCAAAAAAAATCCTCATCCTTGGGGTAAAGACATCTGTAAAAACAATTTCTTGCATTGCAGGGGGTTGGAGTAGATGATAGTCTTTGTGGCTCCTTCCAACCCAACCATTTCTATTCTTCTGGCATGAGCTCCTTCCCCTGAGCTGAGCATGAGTGAGCGCATGCACACACCTTCAAGCCTGCTCTTAAATTACGGTGACCCCATGAATTTCATAGCATTTTCTTAGGCAAAGAATACTGTACTCAAGAGGCGTTTTTGCCAGTTCCTTCCTCTGAAATATAGCTCACAGCACTCAATATGTGTTGGCAGTTTACCATCCAAGTACTAACCACGGCTGAACCAGCTTAGCTTTCAAGCTGGGATCTGAATGAGGAGGAATTAAATCACTGCACACTAGGGCTCCCAGATGGTCGTGCAAAAGAGATTTCAGGAGGTACTGCTTGACATGAGGATGACAAAAAAGTCCCTCAAGAGTTGCTTTTGCCAGTTCCTTCCTCTGAAACATAACCTACAGCACCTGGGGGAGTTTGTTGGCGGCCTCCCATCCAAGTACCAACCAGGGCTGACCCTGCTTAGCTTCAGATTCTCTGACTCCCCCTAATAAATGCCCCTTCCGCCTTTTGGTGTTGTGTGGTTTGAAGTCATTGGCAACTTATGGGTCTTTCTTGTCAAGATTTGTTCCGAGGGGTTTTGCCACTGCCTTCCCATTGAGGCTGAGAGAATGTCCAGAGCTGGGAATCGCACCCAGGTCTCCAGAGTCGTAGCCCAGCACTCAAACCACTGCGCCACAATACTCTTGCTAGAAGCTGGCTAATCCCGCCTCTCTTTATTATAAGGACACCTCGAGCATGCGCAGAAGCATTGGTCGGCCATAAGAGCCTCCAGTCCTCTCCTATGAGGCGCTTTATTGTAAGGGCATCTCGAGCGTGTTTCGGCTTTAAGAGGCTCGTCCTCTCCCCACGAGGCGCTTTATTAGAAGAGTATATCGAGCATGCGCAGAAGCCACCTTCGTGGGTCGGCCTTGGCTGCGTGACGCTTACGTCAGAGCGTCACCGTCGTCGTTGAGGAGTCACGTGACGGCTCCTCAACCAATCGCAACCGCCCTCCACACTTTCCTTATTCAAGATGGCGGCCTCCATGGGTTGGCGGTCGCTGAGGCTCCAACGGCTGCTCCACAGCGAGGCCTCTTCGTCCTCCTCTTCCGTGGCCGCCGCCGCCGCCTCGCCTCCGTCCCTGTACCCTCCGGTGGTGGCCTCCCTGACGGCCAAGAGCCAGGCGGCCAAGCTGCGCCGCCGCCAGCGCTACCACCAGGAGATCCACGAGGCGCCCTCGGCCCAGGAGAAGCTGCGCCTCTACGGCAAGCGGCAGCGGCTCAAGTACGTCGTCTACCCACAGACCTGGGCCCTCGGCGCCGACCGCTGGTACCAGAGCTTCACCAAGACCGCCTTCGAGCCGGGGCTGCCCGAGGCCCTGGGAGCCGGGGGCCCGGAGGACCTGCTGGACGAGCTCCGCTCCGCCGCGTGCGACGTCCTCCTCCAGGAGCACTTCTACCAGAGGAAGAGGAGGCTCCCGCCCTCCAGCGACCAGGGCCCCGCGCCCTTCCTGACCCACCTGGTGCCCGCCCTCACCGCCCGCCTCGCCCGCCTCAACCCCGTCCTCCACGCCGACGCCTCCACCGTAGGTCCGTCGCCACTCGGGCCTTGCGAGCTCAAATTACCGCACCACGCTCTTATGTTGGGCCTATTTAGTCTGCCAGACAAAGGGCCAGTGTGGCCTGAATGCCCCAAAGGCATTAGGGTCTGCCAGTGAATGTAGCGCTAAGCAGGATCGGCCCTGGTTGGCACTTGGATGGGAGACCGCCAGCGAACACCAGGGGGCTGTAGGTTATATTTCACAGGAAGGAACTGGCAAAAGCAACTCTTGAGGGTCTTTTTTTGACATCTGCATGTAGTGCAGTACCTGCTGAAATCTGCTCCTTTATGTGCCCGTCTGGCAACTCTAATATGCAGTGATTTAATTCCTAGCCATTCAGATCCTGGCTTGAAAGCTAAGCAGAGTCAGCTGTGGTTAGCACTTGGATGGGAGACTGCCAACAAATACCAAGTGCTATAGGTTAAATTTCAAAGGAAGGAACTGGCAAAAGCAACTCTTGAGTATTCCTTGCCTAAAAAGCCCTAGGAAATAGGGTTGCTATAAGTCAACAGGTGACTTGAAGGCACACATACAAACGAAAGCCCTGTGAAATAAATGGGGTCTATTTATTTATTATTATATTTATGTATAATGTAAATAAATACATGTAAATAAATAAAGTCTGTATCCTGGCTTGGCCATGTAAACCCCCTGGGTGACCTTAGGCAAGTCACGCTATCTAAGCTTCAAAGGAAGGCAATTCCAAATGGAAAGCCCTTCTGAAGAAACGTGCCATGAATACTCTGTGATATGCTTGCCTTAGGGTTTCCATAAATCAGAAATGACTTTTAAGGCACATAGCAACAACAACATAAATGGCCCGAAGGCACACATACAGAAACACTTGGTGCAGTTGGTGTTGGATCTACAATTGCACAGGTCCCACAAACTCATCCACTTATCTATGCAGTGAGATTATCTTTCGTGACTGAATGAATTTCAATAGGTCTTTTTTGTCACCTGCATGTCTTACAGCACTTGCTGAAATCTCCTCTTTTACACAATCATCTGGCAACTCTAGTATGCAGTGATTCAATTCCTAGCAACTCACATCCTGTCTTGAAAGCTAAGACGGGTCAGCCATGGTTATGCTATTCCACTTTAGCTGCTCTGGCTGCCTCCTGTTGCATTCTGGGATTTGCAGTTGAGGGAGGGGCATTTAGAATCAATCCTCAGCCAGATTGCTCTTAGGCTTCACTAAACTACAAACCTCAGAATGCAACAGGAGGCAGACAGAGCAGTTAAAGTGGAATAGCAGTACTATAAAGAGTGTAGTGTGGTGATGTGGTGGGTGTCACTTAGAATCATAGAGTTGGAAGAGACCACAAGGGCCATCCAGTCCAACCCCATGCTGCCACGCAGGAACTCACAATTAAAGCATCCCTGGCAGATGGCCATCAAGCCTCTGCTTAAAGACCTCTAAGGAAGGAGACTCCACTACACTCCGAGGAAGTGTGTTCCACTGTCGAGCAGCCCTTACTGTCGGGAAGTTCCCCCTAATGTTGAGGTGGAATCTCTTTTCCTGTAACTTGCATCCATTGTTCCGGGTCCTGTTCTCTGGAGCAACAGAAAACAAGCTTGCTCCCTCCTCAATATGGCATCCCTTCAGGTATTTAAAAAGGGCTATCATATCACCTCTTAACCTTCTTTTCTCCAGGCTAAACATCTCCAGCTCCTTAAGTTGTTCCTCATAGGGCATGGTTGGGGTGGTAACCCATGGTGTCACTCTCCCGCCCCCAATAACCTCCTCCCATTTCGCACCTCATTAGCAACACATTTTTGTGCTTGAAAATCGTAATTCCCATATACTGCTGAATGTCGTGCTAATAATTGTGAGGTAAACCAACTAGCAAAATTAAAATTATACCTTCAAATAGGACATACTAAAACAAATGACAGTATTTGCCCATAGGGAATCATTGGGGAATAATTGCCCATAGGGAATCTTTAGGGAATACTTGCTTATAGGGAAACATAGGGGCTCTACAGACCGCCCCAAAGGGGACAGCCTGTAGCCACCCCTCTTTGTGCCGGATTGGGGCCGCAGCAACTTCATGCCGCTGTCCCAATCCAGCCTTCTGAGGGCACACAAAGGAGCCTCGAAAGGGTGCCATATCCATGGCTGCACAGCCGTATAGCACCCCTTTGGCACTGTGTCATCTGAACGCAACGCTGAAGACACGCCATGTCACGACACGCAATCTGGAGCAGTACGTGGCATCATGGCGCCCTGGGAGTGGATGCAACACCCTGACTCCATCCCTAGGCTGGCCTTTGGGGCCAGTCTGTCATGCCCCATAGTATTCAAATTTTATTTTTTTAAAAAATTGAAATTTTAATTAAAAAAAAGTCAGGGGCCTCTTCTTTCTCCTCCACTAGTCTTCACCCCACTCCCACCATCTTGTAAAACACTTTAAAGAGAAGCAGATTAATGCCACACCCTGTTTCTGCCAAAATATATGTGTTTGAAGAGCACTGGTGTCACCCCCCCTTTTTTTTAGTGTGTCGCTAGGTGCAGTCTGCACCCGCCTAATGACACCACTGGTGGTGCTTCAAAGGTGGCTCTGGATTGAGGCAGCTCCATACCTTTGGAGTAAATCTGCACAGGGTCCCACTTTGGGGGTGCATCCACATTGTAGAAATAATGCAGTGTTTTACACCATTTGTCAAAATCCCCTCCATATATTTGGGTGTTTGCTGTTGCTGTTGTGTACTTGGTGACCCTAAGGCCAGCGTGATGTAATGGTTTGAGTTGTTGGACTGGAGACGGGATACAAAGGGCCAGCTGCATCCATGTGGGTTTTTTTTAACAAATGATGTTGAAGTGCATTCTTTCTACAGTGTAGCCGGTGTAGAGTTTTGAGTATTCAAGTCCAGACACAGCCATGGAAATCCATTCGATGACCTTGGGCACGTCACAGGCTTTCAGCCCCAGGAGAAGGCAGTGGCAAATCTCTGAACAAATCCTGCTAAGAAAACCCCATTATAGTATCACTTTACGGTTGCCATGAGTTGGAAACGACTTGAATGCACACAACAGCAACAAGGTGCAACTGTCATGGGTTTTCTTGGCAGACTGCTGTACAAACCTTTCAGCCATGGAGAAAATTGCCCAGGGTCCCATTTTGGGGACGCATCTACACCAGAGATCCCCAAATATTGGCCTTCCAGGTGTTTTGGACTTAAGTTCACAGAAGCCCTAGGTAGCTTGGCCAGCAGTAAGGAATTATGGAAGCTGAACTCCAAAACATCTGTCACACCTTTTAGACAAAAATGAAAAAAAAAAAAGAAGTTGGCAGCATAAGCTACAAAAGCTCTGCCAGAAGTTGATCATTGAATCATGCTGGAGGACCTACAAATGCCCTAGAGAAGTGCTTTCTGTAGTAATGTCCAGCTCCTCCAGCGCAACTTTATGGTCGACTTCCAGCAAAATTTCTCTGGAGGGCCTAGAGATTCCTAGAGAGAACACATTAATCAAATCTGCAAATAATCAAATCCGCAGAAGTCAAAGCAGCAAATGCAAAGGGCCGACTGTAGTCTCAAAAATGCTAGAAGGTGTCCCTACATAATGATTCTTCAGACTAACATGGCTATATCTTTGAATTTCCCCTCCATATATTCAGGCGTTTGTTGTTGTTGTCTTCCAAGTCGTTTCTGAGTTGTGGTGACCCTAAGGCCAGCGTGGTGTATACCCAAACCACTATGTCATGCCACACTGTGGAAAGAATGCTCTTTGACACCATTCATCACAAAGAACAAACAAAAAACCCACAGCCCATATACAGTTGGCCCTCTCTATCCATGGATTCCTTATTCATGGATTCAATCATTCACAGCTTGAAAATATTTTTTAAAAATACATAAATTCCAAAAACCAAATCTTGATTTTGCCATTTTATCTAAGGGGTACCATTTTGTTGTTGTGCCTTCAAATCAATTCCTACTCATGTTGGCCCTAAGGCAATCCTGTTGTGGGTTTTTCTTGGTAATTTTATTCCGAGACGATTTGCTATTGTCATCCTCTGAAGCTGAGAGAGTACGACTTGCGTAAGGCCAACCAGTGGGTTCCCACGGCTGAGCTGAAAATTGAATCGTGCTCTCCAGAATCATATTCAAACCACTATACAACACTGGCTCTTATGCCATTTTACTGTGCCATTGTATTTAATTGGACTTGAGCATCCATGGATTTTGGTATGCATGGGGAGAGGGGGAGCTGGAGCCAAACCCCAGCGGATTCCAGTTGGGTATTTGGGTGTAGGGCCTTCAGAAAGACACAAATGTAAGCATCATGTAACTTATGAATGTACACAAAATGTTAATTTTATAGAGAACTACACAGATAGTTTAACTGAAATCAATATAGTCATCCCTCCATCTGCATCCATGAATTCATCCATCTGTGCCTTGAAAAAAGAAACCACAACAAATCTTGATTTTGCCATTTTATATAAGGGATATTATTTTCCTATACCATTATATATAATGGGACCTGAACAGCCATGGATTGTTAGTATCCATACGGGGTCCTGAAACCAAACCCTAGTGGATACCAACCAAAGGCCCACTATATTCTGTTTCCTCACATTCAAAAAAGGAGCAAGCATAATAAGAAAACAAGACTGAGGGTACGTCTACATTGTAGAAATAATGCTGCACGATAGCATAGAATCATAGAGTTGGAAGAGTCCACAAGGGCTATCAAGTCTAACCCAATTCTGCTGTGCAGGAATGCACCATCAAAGTCCTCCTGACAAATATATTCTATTTGTCTCTACACACAGATTGCTAAACAATGTATATTTAATATTAAATGTTCATTCAAGTCCACAGCTTTATTGTCATATGGAAATTGAGACATATTAAAGCATTGCTAAATCAGAAATGCATAGATAGTGTCACAAGCTAATTCACATGAAATGTTTCCTTCTTGGCGTCTGTTACAACGATTTACTTGAGTATAATTCAAAGCTATAGCCCTGTTGGTCTGAATTGGTATGAAGCTGATGATGTAGATTTATGTTTTAAGACTTAAATCTAGGAAAGCTTATACTATCATCTTCTCTTTCTCTCAGTCTCAAGGGTATTACAAGATTTCTTTGGGGCAATACAGACCAGCACTTTGTGCTGGCCTATAGGCGGAGCCATGGTGCAGTGTCCACACGCTGGATGATGTGACTCCGCCCCCTTTGCACCATGATGTTGTACGCCCTTCTAGATGGCACATAGAATCATGGCGCAGCCCTGATGCTGCATCTAGATTATGCGGTTCCAAAAGGGCATCGCAAAGCCGCGCCGCTGCAGCTGTGACAACACTCTTTAGAGGGTGCAAAAAGGAACCCTTTTTGTGGCTCCTTTTTGTGCTCTCTAGAGGTCAGATCGGGGCTGCAGCGTTCGGTTGCCACAGCCCTGATCCGGCCAGTAATGGGGCGGCTGCAGACCACCCCTTTGCATGCTTGAATGAGTCAAATGTGATGTTAACTGCCTGAAATTAATTAATGTTGAAGCACTACATTTGTCACTTGAGGTGTGTGTTCATTTTTTTACAAACTGAAAGATTAAATAGAAAAAAATGTACATTTCCCATTATATTCCTACAATTTCTTAATTATGGTGATGTTCCACATTTCCTATGTTCAGAGTTGTATACAATATTCAATGGTCGATTCATATAGTGATATCCAGTGCTCCAAATGTTCTTGACTGCAGAGATGAGTAGTGTGTGTGTGTGTGTGTGTGTGTGTGTGTGTGTATGAAGCTGAGTAGTGCAAATAGCATAATATTTCTACAAAGGGTCCTGACTTCCAGAAGTATTAAAAGCACTCTTGTTTCAGATTATCAGCCAGAAGTAAATTTCTATTGGATGCGTGGTGAGACAGTGGTTCCACGTGGACATCGGAAGGGCAGAATTGACCCACTGAGATTTCAGATCGATGATAAACCCCACTGTCAGATTCGTATAACAAGGCAGCTTTCAGAGGTATGAATGTGGGCAGAGTGATCCAATGAATAGTTTGGGTGGGGATGGATGGAAGTGAATTGAAGGAAGAAAAGCAGCTTTACTGAAAACTTTACTAGTTTTTTTGCTGTTTGCTCACTCCTGCCCACCCCCTTTAAATGATTTCCTTCTCATTGATGACAATGGGAGAGAAATTAACTATGTTACCTTCTGCTGATAAACAGCCTCTAATGGTATGCCAATGAGATTTTGTGACTCCCCAGTGTTTATAGAGTCTGGCATGGGAGACCTGTGTACCTTTTTGTAGCATTTCAGAAAAGCTTGATGTGCTGGGCTGTCATGCCTTCGCAGGGGCTATGGCCTGGTACAGACGGACAATTAGCAGCGTCCTCCCGGTGAACTAGGGCTAGATGAGGCCACCATCATAGCTCACCCCCGTCTACAAGAGTGGAGCCACGATGGCGCAAGCGTGGCGCAGCGCCCAAATGATGCTAACCAGTAGTGACACAATCGGGGTGCGTGAGTGCGCCAATTGTGCCCCTTCCAGACAACTGCTTTTGGCAGCTTTTTGCTCCCGAGAGGGAGCGCATTGTTGCCGGGCCGATGCAGTACAAAGATGGGCGGCACGGAGCCGCTCATCTGTTGAGCCCCTGTACAAGTTCAGCCTGGGGAAATGATTTCCAGATTAATTGATATCAGTGGAATTATTATTGCTGATTTCAGGAGATATAAATTGAATTTTAGAACAAAACAGACTATACCCACAAAGGTTTTTGGAGCCAGTTTACGAATTGTTAATTTGACAGTTCCCTGCCCTTAAATTTATACATGGGGAAAGGGATTAAGTCCAGCAAATACTGCCAATTCTGCTGTGCCTCGAAGACCATAGCAGTGTCAGTTGGAATGCAGGGAGAGCTTTTAATCTGCTTTTGGCACTAGGCATGATGGAACTGTGCTTCCTGCTTCTTCTCTTCCTTCAAGGCCAGGACAGTGGCAGTTGGAAGTTTACAGATTAATATAATAGAGTCCCCATAAACTTCTGATAGTCATGGAATAGTTTTCTGAATTAAAACTCGATGTACACATTTGGATTTTGAACTATGGCCTCAGAGAAGCTCAGTTCCTTGGTTCTGCACAAATTGGAGTGGGTACACCTTTCTTTGGAAGAGCATGCATAGCATTGGTTTATGTTGGGCAATCTCCAGGTCTATCTCTAAACTTGAAATGATGGAATGTATGGATCACTTACATATTTTTAATATATTCTGACTTATTTCCAGCAAATGGGTCCCAAGATGTTGTATAATATTTAAAACATATCACACATCAGCAGAATTATCCACGTGCAGCAGGGAGGAAGGAGTTGTTCAGAAGAAGGAGTGCACAGGGTATTGAGTCACATGTGGATGTGGTAGGAGTTTCCACTGCATGTGGATATTTTGGGCTCACAAGAATCCTTATTTAATCTTTTTGTATTCAAGGCATATTAATAGTGCTCATAATTCTTATAGTTACCTCACTAACTAGTTAGGAATGTGCTACTGATTCTTCAAATTATTTTCATAATCTTACAAGGTGCCTTATTCACTTGTAATCTTCTAAGCATTCAATTTCAGTAGAAAGAATTTTTATGGTATGATATGAGACATTGCTTTTGTTCTGGAGATTAGCTTTAATTAACTTGTTTTGATAAAAAAATAGATAACTTGCTTTCTTGTTGTCTTTCACACACTTTAAGACTAAAATTCTGTGCATAGTTGCTTAAGAATAAGCTTGGTGGAACTAGAGTAGATATGCACAGGTTTGTGCTATAAGGGTTTCACTTATTCAATGAAAAACATGGCTGGCATCCTGTTGGTGAATTACAGTGACACAAGATGAACATCACCCATCACAACTCAAACTTCTGTTGTTGTTGCCGAGGTAGGAATTGTATTCCAATCACACAACAACCAAAATCCCTCCCAACTCATCTTATCTGTAGTGCAGCCCCCCCCCCCCCAGCACAATACAGCCATTCCCATGTTGTTGGATAGCTGGGGGATCGGTGAGGACATGCCCATCTGTTTTCCTGTAGCTGGATGTGGTGCAAGGATGCCACATGCAGGAACATCCCGAAGATCTCATGAGGTCCCTGTTGATGCCTGACACAGCACGTCCATCTATAGGAAAATAGTTGGATGTTTCCTGGTTGATTGTGCTCCACTATTCAGTAACATGGAAATGGCTGTGTTGGATGCTTACATTGTATACAAGGTGGTGGTAGTGGTTGGTACATTGGGAGACATTGCTGTAAATCTACATCTCCTGATGCAGGATCTCAAACCTTGTTTCATACTGATGTCCTTTTTGCAGGTTGATGATTAACACTTTACGAAGGCACTTGGCATTGCTGAATCAGTGGTTTGCTGGAAGTGTTGTTTAGTTCCTTTTCCTTTGAAATGTTTGCATGTAAGATTATTCTTAATCATGGCTTGGTATAGGGCCAAATTAAAGGTTTTTCTTTTGTTACAAAACGCTTGTTGCAGAAACAGGACTCTGAGTATTTCTTGGTGAAAAGAGGAAATGACTTAATATCTTTGTAAAGCAAGTTGAATAAACATTGGGTTGAAGCATTAACAGCATCTAATACAACCAGCAAGAAGCAATAAGGGATTCAAATAGTAGGGAACCACATGGACATTATGCTGTTGACTATATCGTAGTTGTAATGATAAGTTAGACAAATGTTGCTCAGACACTTATTGACAATATGATCTTGTCTCCTCTACTTGTTTAAGAAGGTGGTTAGCTACTTACTGCTGTTGATGCCTGCCTTGGGAAATGCAGACATTTCTTGAGTATTAGACATATACTATCAGGGTTAAATTTGTAAGTGTTTCCTCTCTCCACCCACACCAGAGTTGAAAAGGTTGATCATTCTCCTATCATTGCTGAAGTGTTCTTTGATTAAAAGAAAAGGATATGTCCTTATGCATATGTGGAGAAGTGGTAACATATTTAAAGCTAGTGTTATGGATGCTCTCCCTGTGGCTCATTTTTTCCACCAACCTTTGAAGGCTACAATTCAGCATGAAGAGTTCTTCTCTTGAGAATCAAGTAAACATCAAAGGAAACTGTTTCATCTTAAACCTGGTGGCAAATCAAAAAATTGAGTATTAGATTTAATGCGTAAGAGGTTTCCATTGAGGACTTAGAATGTTTTTTGTCAATAATATGTTCATTGTATACTAAGATTTACTTTCTTTTTATTCCCCCTTCAAGTTTATGCCTCTGGATTATGTGGCCCCTGGAGAGATTCCTGTTATTAATGTTTTACCTGATAAACTTCCATTGTTCAAAAGACAGTATTACAACAAAATATTTATAGGTAAGTTTACCCTGTAAAAATAATAACATAACATTTCTGTTCAAGTCTTTGCCAATATTTTGTTTTATTTTCTATTTTAACTATAATATATTGTTAAAATAACTTGAAATCTGTGTTTGTTCATTATTTTACCCAAAAAAAAAAAAAAAAACCTACTCAAGACTTCACCAACTCATGTTCCAATTTATATGTATACACTATCTCCATGACTAGTATAATGCTCATGTGGTCACTGCTATATTGTTCTTAGGGGACAATGAAAGAGAGCAGTTTTCATAAATTGTGGAGAGAAAGAGCACTTGAGCTAGGAATTTTATTTTCTTTGGATTTGTCCTAACTAATTTTTTAAATAAAATAACTAGCTTCTTTGTCTAGGGTACATACTTCTGATTTTGGTGAATATTTTTTAGTTAAAATGATACACTGGTGAAAAAGTATAACACTGTACTCTAAGTAAAATATAAGATGTACATCGATCCTTGACGTTCGTAGGGGTTAGGGGCACAAGACCACCACGAAAATCAAAATTTGCAAATAAAGCAGGGGGGAGAGCAGTATGCACACATATGCCGCCATCCCTTCCAAAACCTCAAACAGCTCTAGCAAGCTCTCTAGCGTGCTGGAAGGGCAGGGGAGCGCACATTTGCGGCTCCCCCTTTCCCTTCCAAGGCTACAGGGAACTCTCTTAAGCCTTGGAATGGCAGGGCGAAGGGCACGCTTATGGCTCCCCCCTTCCCTTCCAAGGTTTCCAAGGGTGGGCGATCATTTGCCCAACTCCTTCCAAGGGCAGAGAGGTGCTTGGGGAAAGAGGCAGCTCTCTGTCCTGGAAAGAGGCAGGATTGGTTCACAGAACCCTTCATCACTTCTCCCTCCTGGGCTTTTTCCCTCCCCAGGGGAAAAGCCTGGGAATGAGGAGGAGGAGGAGTGTGCACACAGTGGCCTTGAACTTGTGAATAATCAAAACCTCAAAGTGTCAAAGCCACAAATGTTGAGGGACGACTGTAGTTACAAAACATCTAAAGCAATGAACTTAACATGCCAATGTTTAAGTTAGAGTTTTTGTCATCTGTTGGCATAATTGCACTAAACTGAAATAACTCTCTCTTAATGGATTTAGGATCGCAGATAGCAGATCCATGCACCTATGGACATACACAATTTCATTTAATTCCTGACAGACTGAAAAGGACTAGACTTATAGCACAGAATTGTGCAGATCAGATTGAAGTTCCTTTCCGTGCTAATGCAATTGCAAGTCTTTTTGCTTGGACTGGAGCACAAGCAATGTACCAAGGTAAGTCAATAATTAGAAGCTACGTCTTGACTTGCACCACTTACTGAAGATAATTAAATGAACAGCTCATATTAATAATATGAATATTGTATTAATGCAATTGTAAATGTTAGCAAGTGATAGCCATATGATTATAAGCTAACAAATTAAAATTTCTAAATATTGGGGAGCATAGTGTTATGGGGAGAAGAAATAGTACTTTCTGTAATAAAATTAATCATCATAGTTGATGTTCATCAGAAACCTCTTGTAAGGCTGTTATGAAACTACCACAAGTCTGCGAGTGTTACTCGTTATCAAAGTAGTGTTGTATTACATTATTAACTTAGAGACTGACTTGTTTTGAAAGTCCCAGGAGGAATCATTTGTTTTGAAAGTCCCAGTGTCAAAAAGATTAAATGACCCACTTGCATAGTATAGCGTATGAGAAGGTGGTGGGGAGAAATAGTAGCAGTGATAGTTGCCCACCATCTGAGTTATATAAGGTTGAATTGAGCATTAATGCACTAGACACACCCTGCTTCTACCAGTGAAGTTGGGATGATTTTCTTTCTTGCTGTGCCTAAAACCACACTTGACAGGGCTGGAAAATCCTTCAGAGTAGGTATCTGGCACTATGGAAGTGCTATAGAAGGGACTGATGAGAAAGTTCCTATGTTTCTTGGAGCATAGCAAAATTTCCCTCTAGTGGACCCTTTCAGTTGTTAAAAGTTACTATCTAAAAATTACTCTCTAAAAACTTGGGATGTTCTAACAAAATATTCATCTTTGTAGTTGAGACTTAAACATTCCTACTCGTTTTCCTTGTGGTTTGCTTTTCTTTTGCTGGTGATTTTGTTTAGCTGCCTCTCTTTTCCCTCCCATTTTCCCCAGGATTCTGGAGTGAGGCAGATGTGACGCGGCCCTTTGTATCACAGGCTGTGATTACTGATGGAAGATATTTTGCCTTCTTTTGTTACCAATTGAATACCTTGGCTTTAACTGTTGATGCTGATAAAAATAACCCAAGAAAGAATATTTGCTGGGGAACTGAAAGTAAACCTCTGTATGAAGCAATAGAAGACAACAATGTGAAAGGTTTTAATGATGAAATTCTGGTTCAGTTGGTTAAATTGCTCTTAAACAGACCAAAGGAACTATAACTTAAAATTCATATAATCTGAATAATCTAAAGATGCTGAAACAAGACTTAATGCTTAAAGTAAAAACATTTCCCAACTGTTGAAAGTGCAACACTTTTTAGTACTATTCAGGGACAAATCTGTTTGGGATGATTGAGAATTGTATAACAGCACTGACAGTGCTGTTAATTGCTTTGGATTATGTACTTGTTATGTATGCAGACACAACCTCATTGCCATTCAAATGAAATTTCAAGATTAAGAACTGTGTGTGGTGTATTATATTAAAATGTTTGTCTAAAATATTTCACAACTGTTGCATACATGATAATGCACAGTATTCAGTAGACCTCCTTTCAGATAGGTAATGCAACATACTTCCTCCCCTTGCTCATGCATAATTGCCAGGGATGAAGATGATATCACAGTAGTTGTACATTTAACTTCTATACTTTCTTGCAGTGCAGACTCTCAATATTTCATTTAGCACATTTTCATGGTTTTCTTGAAAGTAGCTGTAGATCACTGAGAGTACTACTTGAACATTAAATGTACAGAATAACACTAGATAGGTGTATATCTCACATCAGTTTGCAAGCACAAGAATAGAAAATGTGATTTCAACCAGAAGCCTTGATTTGCTCAGCCAGTTCAATATATATCAACCTCATTGCAGCAGGAAGATGCATATCCCTTATATTTCTGTGAAGCAGATTTAACTGTAAAATTAAAAATTGTTTTATATTACTGGTAGTCACATCCACTTGGACAAAATCAATGCACACCTATAAAAAGGTTGCAATTTTGCGCATTGATCTCCAGAGAATTGTTATTACTCTAGCTGTACAACAGCCAGCATGGTTCAGCATTGGCTATGTTGGGTTAGGGCTGCTGGAAATTGCAGTCCAGAATCTGAAGGGCTGTAGAATCCCCACCTAATTACAAATATACAAACTTCTATTAGTAAAATGGGGAAGTGACAGTTTGACAGTTAACCTTCCACCCCCACCCCCCCATACCGTTTTCCATACTGTTCCAAAGCATCTCCTAACCCTCTGAAATAAATTCTGGAGAAGGGAAGATTAGAGCATGAAAAAGAAATTGTGCAGTGTTGCTCTCCTATTCATCCTGCCTCATGTGTAAGAGTGATGTACCTAAGAAAGCTGAAACGTGCTGCTTTGTGCCTGCATGAAGATACAGACTTTAATATGTTTCTTCTGCCATACACATACCTCCCTGGTTCATGCATCCCATCATTTAGATACTTCACTACAGTGCCAACATAAATGTTGATCACAGAATTATAGAGCTGGAAGAGATCACAGTCCATCCATTCCAGCCTCCTGCCATGCAGAAATACACAATCAAAGCACTCCTGGCAGATGTCTATCCATCCTCTTTTTTAAAATCTCCAAAGAAGCGAAGTCAAAGGCTTTCATGGCCGGCATCCATAGAACATGGCCACATAGTCCGAAAAATCCACAAAAAACTCCAAAGAAGCCTTTACTTTTAAAGTCTTGCTATCAAAGATATCACACCAGAGTCAAATGCAATTGATGTAAATATTTTTAAATAAATATTTATAGGGGAAGATTATTGGAAATTGATCAGAATTCATTCAGAGTAGTGGTCCACCATTCAGAGTGGTGGAAAGTTTTCAGGAAAGAAAGAAAAGTTAAATTCATGGCCCACAAACATGGTACCGATCCCTGATACATGGCACGGAGGGAAACCCTGCTGGTACCTCACATGAGATTGCTTAAGAAGCACTGAGCTCATGAATTCTTTAGACTGGTTTCTTTCACTCAGCAGCTCTACATATTGTGCAATCTTGAATAAAGTAAAAAATCAGAAAAAGGAAAAGGGTACAAGTCTCTTTCATTGTCTTGAAATCCTGTTTATATTTCTATACATGTTATAATATGGAAAGGCTGAACACCAGATGGCACTATTTACTATTTGATTATATGAAATACAGTGTTGGTGTACTGGCCTAGTGTTGAAATATTTTGCCCCTCAAAAACATGCAGAACTTTTGAAGTAACTAGTCCCTAGCAACAATTTTTTCAATTTGAAAGCTGAAACTATTAAACAAGTAATTAGGTTTTTAGAGACTTTTATCCAGATCGGAGCAATCCTCCCCTCCAAAAAAAGAGATAAATTCAGCAGTTCACATACTTTAGTCAGTTTCAGTATGTCATAGGACTTTGAGTACATGTCACCAACAATGATTTTATGAACCTCAGATGTCTGAAAACTTGAATGGAAACAACCATTTCTCTGTGCTAATACTGTCACCCACTATCTCTGAAGCTAGAATTCAGAAATCTGTTTAGGCCCAATGTTTTGACTCTTTCAACTACACTTTCTGTACCATATCAAAAATTGTTTCAGGTTCTATTTGGTTTCAAGACTTTTTCCTTGAAGGTTGTGGAGTAGGAGGCTGATGTTCAGACACAAGTTTAAAGCCTGTTTGAATTCACAAAACTCATTTCACAGTTCTTTGGATCCTGTAACATCTCCAGTCAAGCCCTTGCTAACTGGCGTGAGGAATCTCACTATATTAAAATCCTCTGGCTGTTTATTGTGCATTTCCATTAAGTTTGACTTCAATTGCTTGGGCAAAATTGATGTTTGTTAGGTATACAGCTACTGGTATGCTTTGCTTCTAGCTGCCAGAAGGAAAAAGGGAAACATATTACTGCTCTGTGATTGAACACTGACTTGTAACAACTTGTTGTTAACTGCCATCAAGCTGATTTTGACTTCTAGCCATCCTGTTAATGAGGCATCTCCAAACTTCCTATCTTCGATGGACCTGCTCACTTCCTGCAAACTTAGGGCTGTGCCTTTGATTGAGTCTGTCCATCAGGTCTGTGGTCTTCCTCTCTTTTTTCTGCCCTCTATCCAAGCATGATGGTGTTTTCTAGTAAGTCATGTCTTTTTATGATATGGCCAAATTACTAAACCTCAATTTAGTCGCTGCTAGGGAAACTTCAGATCCTATTGGCTCTTGTAGCCATTTCTTTGTTAATTTAACAGTCTATTATCCGCAGAGCTCTTCTCCAGCACCACATTTCAAATGAGCTGGTTTTCTTGACCAACATGACTTTCTTCTACTTTGTGATCTGATTGTCCATGCACTCATACTCTCGCATGGAGAATGCAGTAGTTTATTTACATTTTAGTCTGCAGCAGCCTATGGTAATCTATTTCTGTAAAATAGCTGCTTGATAGTGCACTGGACTCACCAGTCTCTTTTCTGTGGCAATGACCTTATATGAGTATGTCAGCTGGAAGCTGTTGCATAGATTCACTTGGCTGCTGATTAACTTGTGCTTTGTCTGTATTGAGAGAGTGGGAATAAGAGCAGAACTGATCAGTCTAGAAGCACCTATGAGAGGGTAATGAAAAGTTCTCAGCCCAACCAAGAAGGGAATGATCTAGAGGCGTGAAACTTAAATTCTATTCCACATATTTACCCTTAAGTTTGATGCACTTGGCACATTGTTTCTCAACTTTCTTTAATCCTTTCCCTATGCCAAAAAAAAAGAGAGTGAAGAGAAAGAGCTCTAGACTAGACACCAGAATTTCTAAATCTTGCACTAGTTATTAACCAGTTACTTCCAGGAGCAGCACCCGGCCTTTCCCCCAGCAGTGGCGGCGGAGAGGAGGAGGCGGAGGACAAGCGCCTGGGGCCTCTTCGGCCTCCTTGCCGCCGCTGCCAGCACCTCAGTGCAAAAGGGGCGAGCACGCGCTGCTGCCGGCCGTGGCCCAGGCAAGCACTGCAGGCTGCGCAGCAGCTGTGCTGGGGGGGAAGTGGAGGAGGAGCGGTGGAGGCGGAGGGCGGCGCGGCGCGGCCATGGAGGAGGAGGAGGAGGAGGAGCTGGGTGGCCGGCCAGCCATGTTAGCGGCCGCGGTAATGGCCGCATGAGCGCGCCCTGCCCGGAGGCTGGGCCCGGGACAAAGGCCCCAATTGGGGGGAACCGGGCAGGGGCCCCCCAAAAGCAGGTTTGTCTCGGGGGCCGTCGCGTGTCATTCCAAATGGCTACGCGTGTCAGCACTGACACGCGTGTCATAGGTTCACCATCACTGCTCTAGGTTCTCCAGTGCAACTCTGTGGTCAATGTCCAACATACACTGACCATAGAATGGCACTGGAGTAGCTACAAATGGTCTTTCAGTGCAACTTTTAGTTAAATCTGACCACAGAGTTGGACTGGAGGACCTAGACAGTCCTAGAGAGAACATATTAATGAAATCCGTGAGTAATCAAATCTGCAAATATCAAAGCCACAAATGTGGAGGGATGACTGTAGTGCTTGCATGTTGCTACCCTTGGGTGTATGTACTTGATATATATGTAGTTTTAAGAACAGATTTGCTTTGTTGAATTGTACAAAGCATCCATCTGGAGGTTGTAGTTAATTCACCATAATGGTCTGTGCTCTCTTTTTCAAATCCTTTCCTTCAATGTCATCCTAAATTTTTAAGTACTTGAAATTGGCTCTTTGGAAACAGTGGTGCAAAATGTTTCAAAACTTAAAACAGACATACAGAGAACTGAAATTTCCTGCTTCTGCTTTATGCCAGCTTTTGCACAATGAAATAGTCCCTGCTGATTTTCTGCCTACCTGACATGGAAATGGAAAATACTTGCATAGCAAGAATGCACCTGCATGACTCTCATATATCAGTTATAATAAACAGAACAAAAATGTGTTGTGTGAGGTGGTCTCTTTTCCCGAATGCTGTATGACTAAGTAACATTTTCTTGTCTTGGGTTTCTAAATGAAAACTCGTTAGCGTTGCTTAAGAATGTTCCTGTGAAATCTCAGGTTGATGTGGTGTGTACTAACTGATGGCTGCATCATGTCACTGAAAATACTGAAATTTAGTGCCATTCTTACTCTTCCTAATGCAGTAGTGAAGGAATTTTCCCCTATATGTTTTTGTCCACAATTCCTTGCAGGACCAGGCAGCATGGCCAGTGGGAAAGGATCCCAAGTTATAGTCCAAAACATCTGGACTGCCAAAAGTTCCCCATTTCTGCCTACTTGGCTTAATCTTGCCCAAGCCGACTAGATTTAAAGGTGAGAGAAGAAAGACTCTCTTGCTCTAGGTACAATGTAGCTAGAAGGGAAAGACGGTGAAAAACATTACAAGCTTACTGTGATGAGGTATGGCTTTGTTGTTTCTCAAATTGATCTCATTCTTAGAGTCACTCTGCCATGTTTCTTCAATTTGCCCTCCCTTATCTCTGAGCTTGACACTGGGATGGGAGATGCATCTTACCTACAACAAACACACTCATAAACCTGTCCCTATCAACCAGAACCATATTATTTCCTCACTCCCTGAAATATCTTTCATCACTAGTATCTTTTTTTTTTTACAATAACTACTTGTATTTTAAATTGTGTTATATACTCAGCAAAACAACAACAACAACAACAAAGTAGGGATTTCCAGGTAGGGTTGGAAATGATTCTTGCCTGTAAGCCTGTACCAGAGTTGGCAATACTAATCTAGATGGACCAATGTTCTGGCTCAGTATGAGGCTAATAGCAACTGATAGACTTGTTCTCTGAGCTCCTACAACATATGCAGCTTCCTACCAATTTATGCCAAAGACCCGCTATTGAAAGTTTCAGCATGGTTCACAGAAAAGTATTGTAAGAAGCATGAAGACCAAAACTATAACAAATTGGTCTATCCTAATTATCTCTCTGTGTATGCTGGTGATGTCCTCTCTTACAAGGCAGCCATGAGTGAAGTGCATCTGAGAGCAGTGGTGTTCAGCAAGATTAATTTCAACTGTTAGCATAGTCTGAGAAACTTTCAGTGCCACTTAACTCAAAGAAAGTCTTGTCAGTAAGAGATGCAAGTCACACAAAAGGAATTCTGGCTGCAGATAACTGAGCAAATATTTTTACCAGGTATGTGTGGGAGCAGTGACCAAGAATGTTGAAAATACTTTAATCAGAGAACTTAATTGCTAGGTTTTAAAATTTTAGTGAAGGAGAGGGAAAGTGGGCTTTAATTAGAGACCCTAAATGCCAGGTAGCAAAATTGCTGTTGCTGTGTATTTTTACTCCATAGCCCTGGATTACAGTTTGTCATTGGTGCTTTCACAGTGAGAAAGTCAGGGAGGTAAAAGACCCATAAAACCAACAATGAGTTACCCAAGGGGATCACTCTTAATCCACCATAAGGGATTTATTCCAAGGCATTCAAGTTTGTAGGTCCGATTGTATCAGGAATGCCAAAATGCTACTTCAGACTCCATACTTCAGCGATGGCAAACCATTTAGAGACCGAGTGCCAAACTCAAAGGTGTTCCCATACCAGGTGTCACCCAGGGGTGGGACATCTGGGGGCAGCACTTCCCCAGAGACAGTTGAAGACCCAGGAGGGTGAGGGAACAGGAGGAACGGGTGCACACCTGGTACTTCTCTTCCCTGCCCTCCGTGTGTCCTCAAAAATGACTTTGTGTGCCATCTCTAGCAAACATGCCATAGATTCGCCACTATGGCCATAGTTAATAATGATTTGGGACTATTTGTTTTACTGAACAGTTTAGAGTAGCAGACACTGTCACTATCCTACTGACATGTTATAATTGGTTATTCTGTGAAGTAGTTTTGGCCAAGGGTAGCTAGACAGATGCTCTCCAGACTTACAGCTCCAGTATGTCCTATCCATGATGGCGAGGAATTATGGGAGTTTTAGTCCAAATATATTTGAAGGGCATCAGATCGCCTACTCTCTGGACATGACTGAGAGATAGCTTTACAAACGAATGTTTTGTGCCTTACATAGAGGCTTGAATCCAGGTTGCACCAGTTTAGGACATTAACTACTACTCTACAGTGTTCTTGCCCTGGGTGGCTACAACCCAGATCACTGCTTCCTCAAGCTCAGTGTCATTCCTCTGAGTTTCCCACCATCATTTCTTTGTGTCCCACCGCATAATACATATTGTCAACTTTGCTGATTTTTTTTAAGTGTCTTTTACATCCATCTTCATATGACAGCTGACCTAAAATAGGTGGCAATTCCCAAAAGACCACATTTTACAATCCTAAAAGACTGGTACCCTAATTTCTTGCAAAGCCTGCAGGATGCCATGTTTATAACATATACTGAAGGTGCAGTTAACCCAACGGATATATCACTCATGAAGGTGGGGTACAGACCACCAGAAAGAGCCGGCCGGGAGCTGCCTCTCTTTTTTGTGTAGCCGCGCCGCAGCAACCAAATTGTGCAGCGCAGTTGCGTGAAAAAAAGAAGCACTGAAAAGCAGCTCCTTTTTGTGCCACCGTAAACAGCTGGAGGCAGAGCGAACACGTCACTGCCGCATGGCTCCATCTGGACTCGATGCAACAGTGACGTCATAGCTGTGTGTGCTGTCTGGATGGTGCCACACAGCTGTGGCATCATGACGACGTGCTAGGGTTGCGGGGCATGTGCATGCGCCGCCCCGAGGCAAACCTAGCACATCACCATAATGCTGCAAGGGGCCCGTCTGTACAGGGCCATACTTAGCAAATAGACTGAGTGGCTCCTTTTTTGGTCAGTTTGCTTGACTCCAAATCAATTGGTGTCTAGTTTGGACAGCTGATCTTATTTGAACTATTTCCAGATTAACCTAGTGGGCTTTTGTTCATCTCTGTATAAAGAACACATTTAGCATTTGGCAGCGAGTTCAAGAATCCCCCAGAGTCTTCATTATCTTTCCCCGTTTCTTCCTTTGCCCCCTCCCCCCATGACATTCTTTGGTTATGGAGATAGGAAGAATATATGAGCGTTAGCTATATATCATCAGAAAACTATATTTATACCACAAGAGTCCTGCACAGAAAGCATCATTTTCTGCACAGAAATGTTTTTTAAGCAGGGAACTTGAATTCTCTACAGAGAGCAGGAAATTTGCACAAAAATTCTGTACAAGAGAAGCTATGTGCATTTATTTTGCATAGAATACATCCTGAACAGCAAAGTCTTCAATCACTTTACAGTTATCAATGACTTTCTTATAGTGAGAAGTGAATGATGGTAACATTAATGGTTCTTTCCTGTGATAAAAGTTATGAAGGTGTACTTTCCATTAAGACATGGAAACCCACTGGATGACTTTGGGCAAGTAACACTCTCTCAGGCCAAAGTCTGAGAGCCCCCTCCCCAGGTCAAATCTTGCCAATAATACCCCTTACTGTGTTGCTTTAGAGTTGCCACAAGTCAGATTTGAAGACATTCAAACACATGGCTATCATCACACTCTTATTTATGCTGGCTAGGTTTGATGGGAGCTGCAGTTCAACTGCATCTCAAAGGCCTCGCTTTCCCCAACTCTGCAGGAAAAGACTGTTCTGTGGCTGCTTTACTGAACAATAAAAACCTGAGGGCTGGAGTATTATGCATTTTGATTATATGTCAGGTTATTTGTTCCATGTGGTTTCAAGTAGACGAAAGTACATAGCACTACAAAAGGACAGAGGTGCTTCTCTTTGTTCGGCTGTTCCAAAATAAAAATGAAACTGTAAGAGCTCTTTCCCTCAAACCTCTATAGAGCCATCTCTGCATGTTTAGTTAGAAAAAGGTTCAGCACTGGAAAGCAAAGATTTTAACTCACCATGTGACAAGACACCTATTTGAGGATCTGCTATTGTCTACTATTTTTTTTATATAATATACACTTATCTTTTCTTGTCTACCTTTGTTGTTGACAGCTTCCAAAATAGTTTGTAGTGGTTAGTAATTAGTTACAAGCTGCCGTTTAAACCCTGTAATTTCCAACTGAGTGGTGCATTTGGGTCCTTCTATTGTGCGGGCCCATTTTGCTGCTATAGTTATAGTCCGTTCAGAGCAGAGCAGTGACTTGAACTTTGGGCTGTATCAGCTGAAGCTGGATGTGTCTGGGGATGTAAAAACAACTCTGTCTGTGTGTGCTTTGTGTGCTGAAGGCATTTTCTTGCAAATCTGGATAAAGATGGGCCATCAATACTGTATTTAGATTCTGTTCAGGGAATAGCAGTGAGTGGGTCCAGTCCCCAATTCCTTTCATCCAAAGTAGCTCTTTGTCAGCCACAGCAGAATCTAGCAACATGTGACTCTTCAAATGTTGCTGCACTGCAACTCCCATCATACCTCACTACTGGATATGCTCACTAGATCTGACAGGGACTGCAGTCCAACAACATTTTGAGAGCTACACAACACCCACTTCTGGTCTATGCTCTTAGGGGACATGGGGGGGGGGGGTAGGGTCAGTATTTTTAAGAGGATGCATTTCCCCCAAAATGCAACCAGTTACTTATTTCAGATCATGAGCACTTTATACACCAAATATGCAGAGCAAGAATTCCAAAGATGGTGGAATGGCCCCTGCTCTGCCTCATCTCTGTAAATGTCTGAACATTTACAAAGATCCTTATAGCAGAGGGATCTGGTGGCTTGCATGTCAATAAAAAGGTAAAGGTAAAGTTTTCCCCTTTGACAAGTTTCTCTAGTCATGTTTGACTGTAAAGGACAGTGCTCATTTCTGTTATTAAGCTGAGGGAGCCAGCGTTGTCAAAGATAAAGTGGTCATGTGGCCAACATGTCTGCATGCAATGCTGTTATTTCCCCACCACACTGGTACCTGTTTATCTTGGATAGGCCCTTTAAAGTTTGGATAGACCTTTTAAAGTTTGGATAGGGCCTTTAAAGTTGGATGAAAAGCTGGAGTGAATTCACCATCCTGTCTTTTTTATCTGCTTTTAAACTGCTAGGTTGACAGAAGCTGGGACTAGTGATGGGAGCTCACTCCGTCACGTGACACTTGGGTCTTGAATTGCCAACCTGCCAACCCTGCAATAGTCAGAGCCAGTATTTTAATTGCTAAGCCACTGCATCCCAAGTCAATAGGGTGGTGAATTCACTCCAGCTTTTCATCCAAACTTTAAAGGACCCTTCCAAGTTAACTCCTCTAAACTCTGGGCTAAAAATCAGGCAGGATTTGTCACCACACTGAGATTAAAGGCATGAACTGCCACTATGATGCTGTGTATTTTGTATGCTTTATAATTGTTATACATTATTTATACTTTATAATTGTTAGGTTTTATATTAGGTTTTAGGTTCATCCTCGTGTATTTTAATTTCTTCCTATGCTGTAGTGTTTTTATCTGTTTAACTGTATACCAGCTTCAATTATTTTTTAAAAGGCAAGAAATAAATCCACAGAAAATAATGCTAATATTATTCCTTTCAATAGATAGAGGCAGACAGACAGATCTAGGTTTTTAATCTTTATTTGTATACCCCGGGAATGGTAGGTAGTGTCAGTTTCAGAAAAGGTGGCATAATATGATAACTTGCCTTCCTATTATAAAAATAAGATCCAGTTTCTCATATCTATTACAATGCATGTTGAGCAGTATGTGACTTAGCCCTAATATTTAAGTTATAAGCTTATATTTCAGGACATCCATGTCGGCATTCTGATCAAAATGTACCCACACAGTATCTATAACTTTCTACCAACTTTACAAAAGTGCATACACAAAATAAATGCGGTGCTGGCCTCAGCAAGAACAGATGGGAATGGGATGAGCATGAATTCCAGTTTAGAGTTTGAAAAACTATTCATTTAGCATGGCCATAGTTACAGTCCAAATTGAAAAAGGAAAGGCTTGTTCTCAGCCTCTGTTAAAGAGGTTGTGCTATCCCAGTGGTGTAAATTTTTGCTTTAGTTTTATTTTGTATTAGTATTTGAAGTCTTATTTGTACTGTAATTTTATTTATAAAAGTATTCCACTTTAGAAATTCAACTAGATTCAAGGGATTTACTGAGCTAAATCAGGTGTGCATAGCTTCAGGCTTGCTTTGTTTTCTAACATTAATCCTCAGATTGCATCAGTTGAAGCCAGATAGGAAAATAATGTTTAGAGGCAAAAACAGATGGAAAACAGTGGCCATTGGACAGAATGTCTTACCTATTGCATTCCTTGAGTTAGTGCATAAACCACTGGAATTATTACTTGATATACAAATTCAAACTGCATCTAAATTATTGCAGGATTGTGGGAAATCCTATTGATTTTATATTAAGCAATTAGGAGTCAGACAAGCTTGTTGATCTATAACAAATCATTCAGCAAACAGCCAGTAGATCCGAATGTACTTTCTGCTCACCTCGACCTAAATTAATAAATGCCTAAGCTCATAATTCAACACCTTGCTCTGTCCAGGTGCAAAAAAAGTACTCAAGGTCAACACAGAGTCAGGTGTGTATTCATGAACCATTTATCTTTTCTATCACTTAACTAATTAGGCCAAGAAAAACGATACAAACTGCACTTTGCTGTCACCAAGTGAAATTGTTGAGGAAGCAGTTTAAGAAAATAGGTTCATTTATGTAGCTCTGTACCTTAAATTGGCAGATGGTAGAAAAGTTAACTGTTTCAAACTTCTGTGTGCTTGTGTGGGCGTGCATATTCACGAACATAAAAAGAATGTCATTATGTTACTTTAAGGCCTTTTTGGCTAGCAGCTAGGGGATTATGGGCTGTGGGCCAAAAAGCAATGATTCCGTTTTGGGAGTTCACTTTACTCTCTACTGTGGTAGCTGTTGATTTGTCAGTGGGGTGGTAAATACACACTAGGATTTTGAGTCTTAAAACTGCTATCCAAGGTGTTGAACATTTTCTCTGAAATAGGTTCAGTACCTTGGATAGTTCTTTTAAAGCAGGGGTAGGCAACCTATGGCCCGCGGGCCGCATGCAGCCCACCGAGCCATTGGGACCGGCCCCTGCTCGGTCCTGCCGCCGATTGCCGCCGCCAAAGGCCCCACGGGGCAGC